>NW_026775893.1:125000-127500 GCF_030987335.1 Cornus florida | reverse complement strand
TCGAGACGGATTTCGATTTGGAGGTCCCCGGGTTAATTTTACCCATTATGACTCCTCGCCCCGCACGCTCGTGCACCCCGACGTGCACGTGGGCATGGTATGCTAAAATTGAAGTTTGGAGTTTGGGTTTGAAAATTTTATGGGAGCTTCCTAGAAGCCTAAGAAATGCTTTGCTCGAGACGGATTTCGATTTGGAGGTCCCCCGAGTTAAGTTTTGCCCTTTATGACTCCTCGCCCGCATGCTCGTGCACACCGGCGTGCACGTGGGCATCGTATGCTAAAAAATGAAGTTGGAGTTTGGGTTCAGAAATCTTATGGGAGCTTCCTAGAAGCCTAAGAAATGCTTTGCTCGAGAACGGATTTCGATTTAGATTTCCGCCGTGTTAATTTTGCCAATTACGGCTCCTCGCGCGCACGCTCAAGCACCCCGACGTGCACACCGGCGCGCCACCGTGGGCATCGTATGCTAAAAAATGAAGTTTGGAGTTGGGTTTGAAAATTTTACGGGAACTTCCTAGAAGCCTAAGAAATGCTTTGCTCGAGACGGATTTCGATTTGGAGGTCCCCCGAGTTAATTTTGCCCATTACGACTCCTCGCCCGCATGCTCGTGCACACCGGCGTGCACGTGGGCATCGTATGCTAAAAAATGAAGTTTGGAGTTTGGGGTTTGAAAATTTTATGGGAGCTTCCTAGAAGACTAAGAAGTGCTTTGCTCGAGACGGATTTCGATTTAGATTTCCGCCGTGTTAATTTTGCCAATTACGGCTCCTCGCGCGCACGCTCAAGCACCCCGACGTGCACACCGGCGCGCACGTGGGCATCGTATGCTAAAAAATGAAGTTTGGAGTTTGGGTTTGAAATTTTACGGGAACTTCCTAGAAGCCTAAGAAATGCTTTGCTCGAGACGGATTTCGATTTGGAGGTCCCCCGAGTTAATTTTGCCCATTACGACTCCTCGCCCGCACGCTCGTGCACCCCGGCGTGCACGTGGGCATCGTATGCTAAAAAATGAAGTTTGGAGTTTGGGTTCGGAAATTTTATGGGAGCTTCCTAGAAGCCTAAGAAATGCTTTGCTCGAGACGGATTTTGATTTGGAGATCCCACGAGTTAGTTTTTGCCATTATGACTCCTCGCCCGCACGCTCAAGCACCCCGGCGTGCACGTGGGCATCGTATGCTAAAAAATGAAGTTTGGAGTTTGGGTTCGGAAATTTTATGGGAGCTTCCTAGAAGCCTAAGAAGTGTTTTGCTCGAGACGGATTTCGATTTGGAGGTCCCCCGAGTTAGTTTTGCCCATTATGACTCCTCCCCCGCACGCTCAAGCACCCCCGCGTGCACGGGGGCATTGTATGCTAAAAAATGAAGTTTGGAGTTTGGGTTTGGAAATTTTATGGGAGCTTCCTAGAAGCCTAAGAAGTGCTTTGCTCGAGACGGATTTCGATTGGAGGTCCCCCGAGTTAATTTTGCCCATTATGACTCCTCGCCCCGCACGCTTAAGCACCCCCGCGTGCACGTGGGCATTGTGTGCTAAAAAATGAAGTTTGGAGTTTGGGTTTGTAAATTTGATGGGAGCTTCCTAGAAGCCTAAGAAGTGCTTTGCTCGAGACGGATTTCGATTTGAAGGTCCCCCGTGTTTAATTTGCCCATTACGGCTCCTCGCCCGCACGCTCAAGCACCCCGGCGTGCACGTGGGCATTGTATGCTAAAAAATAAAGTTTGGAGTTTGGGTTTGGAAGTTTTTATGGGAGCTTCCTAGAAGCTTAAGAAGTGTTTTGCTCGAGACGGATTTCGATTTGGAGGTCCCCCGAGTCAATGTTGCCCATTATGGCTCCTCTCCCGCATGCTCAAGCACCCCTGCGTGCACGTGGGCATTGTATGCTAAAAAATAAAGTTTGGAGTTTGGGTTTGGAAGTTTTATGGGAGCTTCCTAGAAGCTTAAGAAGTGGTTTTGCTCGAGACGGATTTCGATTTGGAGGTCCCCCGAGTCAATGTTGCCCATTATGGCTCCTCGCCCCGCTACGCTCAAGCACCCCGGCGTGCACGTGGGGCATTGTATGCTAAAAAATAAAGTTTGGAGTTTGGTTTGGAAGTTTTATGGGAGCTTCCTAGAAGCTTAAGAAGTGTTTTGCTCGAGACGGATTTCGATTTGGAGGTCCCCCGAGTCAATGTTGCCCATTATGGCTCCTCTCCCCGCATGCTCAAGCACCCCTGCGTGCACACGGCGTGCACGTGGGCATTGTAGGCTAAAAAATGAAGTTTGGAGTTTGGTTTGGAAATTTTATGGGAGCTTCCTTGAAGCCTAAGAGTGTTTTGCTCGAAACGGAATTCGATTTGGAGGTCCCCCGAGTCAATTTTGCCCATTACGACTCCTCGCTCGCATGCAATATCTACTCCTGTCAGAGCTGTGGTTTTACTTAAGACTACTATAGGGGGGGGGGGAGTTCTCAGCACCAAGAGCTGCAAGTAAGGCCATTGCTTGCTTTGCAGTCTCGATTGCTCT
>NW_026775893.1:112500-115000 GCF_030987335.1 Cornus florida | reverse complement strand
ATTTTACGGGAACTTCCTAGAAGCCTAAGAAATGCTTTGCTCGAGACGGATTTCGATTTGGAGGTCCCCCGAGTTAATTTTGCCCATTACGACTCCTCGCCCGCATGCTCGTGCACACCGGCGTGCACGTGGGCATCGTATGCTAAAAAATGAAGTTTGGAGTTTGGGTTTGAAAATTTTATGGGAGCTTCCTAGAAGACTAAGAAGTGCTTTGCTCGAGACGGATTTCGATTTAGATTTCCGCCGTGTTAATTTTGCCAATTACGGCTCCTCGCGCGCACGCTCAAGCACCCCGACGTGCACACCGGCGCGCACGTGGGCATCGTATGCTAAAAAATGAAGTTTGGAGTTTGGGTTTGAAAATTTTACGGGAACTTCCTAGAAGCCTAAGAAATGCTTTGCTCGAGACGGATTTCGATTTGGAGGTCCCCCGAGTTAATTTTGCCCATTACGACTCCTCGCCCGCACGCTCGTGCACCCCGGCGTGCACGTGGGCATCGTATGCTAAAAAATGAAGTTTGGAGTTTGGGTTCGGAAATTTTATGGGAGCTTCCTAGAAGCCTAAGAAATGCTTTGCTCGAGACGGATTTTGATTTGGAGATCCCACGAGTTAGTTTTTGCCCATTATGACTCCTCGCCCGCACGCTCAAGCACCCCGGCGTGCACGTGGGCATCGTATGCTAAAAAATGAAGTTTGGAGTTTGGGTTCGGAAATTTTATGGGAGCTTCCTAGAAGCCTAAGAAGTGTTTTGCTCGAGACGGATTTCGATTTGGAGGTCCCCCGAGTTAGTTTTGCCCATTATGACTCCTCCCCCGCACGCTCAAGCACCCCCGCGTGCACGGGGGCATTGTATGCTAAAAAATGAAGTTTGGAGTTTGGGTTTGGAAATTTTATGGGAGCTTCCTAGAAGCCTAAGAAGTGCTTTGCTCGAGACGGATTTCGATTTGGAGGTCCCCCGAGTTAATTTTGCCCATTATGACTCCTCGCCCGCACGCTTAAGCACCCCCGCGTGCACGTGGGCATTGTGTGCTAAAAAATGAAGTTTGGAGTTTGGGTTTGTAAATTTGATGGGAGCTTCCTAGAAGCCTAAGAAGTGCTTTGCTCGAGACGGATTTCGATTTGAAGGTCCCCCGTGTTAATTTTGCCCATTACGGCTCCTCGCCCGCACGCTCAAGCACCCCGGCGTGCACGTGGGCATTGTATGCTAAAAAATAAAGTTTGGAGTTTGGGTTTGGAAGTTTTATGGGAGCTTCCTAGAAGCTTAAGAAGTGTTTTGCTCGAGACGGATTTCGATTTGGAGGTCCCCCGAGTCAATGTTGCCCATTATGGCTCCTCTCCCGCATGCTCAAGCACCCCTGCGTGCACGTGGGCATTGTATGCTAAAAAATAAAGTTTGGAGTTTGGGTTTGGAAGTTTTATGGGAGCTTCCTAGAAGCTTAAGAAGTGTTTTGCTCGAGACGGATTTCGATTTGGAGGTCCCCCGAGTCAATGTTGCCCATTATGGCTCCTCGCCCGCACGCTCAAGCACCCCGGCGTGCACGTGGGCATTGTATGCTAAAAAATAAAGTTTGGAGTTTGGGTTTGGAAGTTTTATGGGAGCTTCCTAGAAGCTTAAGAAGTGTTTTGCTCGAGACGGATTTCGATTTGGAGGTCCCCCGAGTCAATGTTGCCCATTATGGCTCCTCTCCCGCATGCTCAAGCACCCCTGCGTGCACACCGGCGTGCACGTGGGCATTGTAGGCTAAAAAATGAAGTTTGGAGTTTGGGTTTGGAAATTTTATGGGAGCTTCCTTGAAGCCTAAGAAGTGTTTTGCTCGAAACGGAATTCGATTTGGAGGTCCCCCGAGTCAATTTTGCCCATTACGACTCCTCGCTCGCATGCAATATCTACTCCTGTCAGAGCTGTGGTTTTACTTAAGACTACTATAGGGGGGGGGGAGTTCTCAGCACCAAGAGCTGCAAGTAAGGCCATTGCTTGCTTTGCAGTCTCGATTGCTCTACTAGTGAATAGTAGATGTCTTGGTTAGCTTGGAACGAAAAAAAAAATTTTTTGGGGAAAAAAAAAAAAAAAAAGTTTTTGTGAAAAAAAATTTTTCGAAAAAAAAAAAAAAAAAAAAAAAATTTTTTGGATGCCTCGGTCTTCTATTTGTTTTGCTTGGGTAGATTAGGAAAAAAAAAAAAAAAAATTTTTTTGTTGGATGCCTCGGTCTTCATATTCTTTCTCGGCTATTTCGAAAAAAAAAAAAAAAAAATTCCGGGAAAGAGAAAAAAAAAATTATTTTTTGTTGGTTGCCTCGGTCTTCATGTTCTTTCTCTGGTATATGGGAAAGAAAAAAAAAAAAAAAAAATTTTGGATGCCTCGGTCTTCTTGTTCTCGGTTGGATTTATCGAAAAAAAAAAAAAAAAAAAAAAAAAAATTTTGATGCCTCGGTCTTCTTGTTCTTGCTTTGGTATATCGGAGAAAAAAAAAAAAAAATTTTTTGGATGCCTCGGTCTTCT
>NW_026775893.1:90000-92500 GCF_030987335.1 Cornus florida | reverse complement strand
ACCGGCGTGCACGTGGGCATCGTATGCTAAAAAATGAAGTTTGGAGTTTGGGTTTGAAAATTTTATGGGAGCTTCCTAGAAGACTAAGAAGTGCTTTGCTCGAGACGGATTTCGATTTGGAGGTCCGCCGTGTTAATTTTGCCAATTACGGCTCCTCGCGCGCACGCTCAAGCACCCCGACGTGCACACCGGCGCGCACGTGGGCATCGTATGCTAAAAAATGAAGTTTGGAGTTTGGGTTTGAAAATTTTACGGGAACTTCCTAGAAGCCTAAGAAATGCTTTGCTCGAGACGGATTTCGATTTGGAGGTCCCCCGAGTTAATTTTGCCCATTACGACTCCTCGCCCGCACGCTCGTGCACCCCGGCGTGCACGTGGGCATCGTATGCTAAAAAATGAAGTGTGGAGTTTGGGTTCGGAAATTTTATGGGAGCTTCCTAGAAGCCTAAGAAATGCTTTGCTCGAGACGGATTTTGATTTGGAGGTCCCACGAGTTAGTTTTGGCCCATTATGACTCCTCGCCCGCACGCTCAAGCACCCCGGCGTGCACGTGGTCATCGTATGCTAAAAAATGAAGTTTGGAGTTTGGGTTTGAAAATTTTATGCGAGCTTCCTAGAAGCCTAAGAAATGCTTTGCTCGAGACGAATTTCGATTTGGAGGTCCCCCGAGTTAATTTTGCCCATTATGACTCCTCGTCCGCACGCTCGTGCACCCCGACGTGCACGTGGGCATCGTATGCTAAAAAATGAAGTTTGGAGTTTGGGTTTGAAAATTTTATGGGAGCTTCCTAGAAGACTAAGAAATGCTTTGCTCGAGACGGATTTCGATTTGGAGGTCCCCCGAGTTAATTTTGCCCATTATGACTCCTCGCCCGCACGCTCGTGCACCCCGACGTGCACGTGGGCATCGTATGCTAAAAAATGAAGTTTGGAGTTTGGGTTTGAAAATTTTATGGGAGCTTCCTAGAAGACTAAGAAGTGCTTTGCTCGAGACGGATTTCGATTTGGAGGTCCCCCGGGTTAATTTTACCCATTATGACTCCTCGCCCGCACGCTCGTGCACCCCGACGTGCACGTGGGCATGGTATGCTAAAATTGAAGTTTGGAGTTTGGGTTTGAAAATTTTATGGGAGCTTCCTAGAAGCCTAAGAAATGCTTTGCTCGAGACGGATTTCGATTTGGAGGTCCCCCGAGTTAAGTTTGCCCTTTATGACTCCTCGCCCGCATGCTCGTGCACACCGGCGTGCACGTGGGCATCGTATGCTAAAAAATGAAGTTTGGAGTTTGGGTTCAGAAATCTTATGGGAGCTTCCTAGAAGCCTAAGAAATGCTTTGCTCGAGACGGATTTCGATTTAGATTTCCGCCGTGTTAATTTTGCCAATTACGGCTCCTCGCGCGCACGCTCAAGCACCCCGACGTGCACACCGGCGCGCACGTGGGCATCGTATGCTAAAAAATGAAGTTTGGAGTTTGGGTTTGAAAATTTTACGGGAACTTCCTAGAAGCCTAAGAAATGCTTTGCTCGAGACGGATTTCGATTTGGAGGTCCCCCGAGTTAATTTTGCCCATTACGACTCCTCGCCCGCATGCTCGTGCACACCGGCGTGCACGTGGGCATCGTATGCTAAAAAATGAAGTTTGGAGTTTGGGTTTGAAAATTTTATGGGAGCTTCCTAGAAGACTAAGAAGTGCTTTGCTCGAGACGGATTTCGATTTAGATTTCCGCCGTGTTAATTTTGCCAATTACGGCTCCTCGCGCGCACGCTCAAGCACCCCGACGTGCACACCGGCGCGCACGTGGGCATCGTATGCTAAAAAATGAAGTTTGGAGTTTGGGTTTGAAAATTTTACGGGAACTTCCTAGAAGCCTAAGAAATGCTTTGCTCGAGACGGATTTCGATTTGGAGGTCCCCCGAGTTAATTTTGCCCATTACGACTCCTCGCCCGCACGCTCGTGCACCCCGGCGTGCACGTGGGCATCGTATGCTAAAAAATGAAGTTTGGAGTTTGGGTTCGGAAATTTTATGGGAGCTTCCTAGAAGCCTAAGAAATGCTTTGCTCGAGACGGATTTTGATTTGGAGATCCCACGAGTTAGTTTTTGCCCATTATGACTCCTCGCCCGCACGCTCAAGCACCCCGGCGTGCACGTGGGCATCGTATGCTAAAAAATGAAGTTTGGAGTTTGGGTTCGGAAATTTTATGGGAGCTTCCTAGAAGCCTAAGAAGTGTTTTGCTCGAGACGGATTTCGATTTGGAGGTCCCCCGAGTTAGTTTTGCCCATTATGACTCCTCCCCCGCACGCTCAAGCACCCCCGCGTGCACGGGGGCATTGTATGCTAAAAAATGAAGTTTGGAGTTTGGGTTTGGAAATTTTATGGGAGCTTCCTAGAAGCCTAAGAAGTGCTTTGCTCGAGACGGATTTCGATTTGGAGGTCCCCCGAGTTAATTTTGCCCATTATGACTCCTCGCCCGCACGCTTAAGCACCCCCGCGTGCACG
>NW_026775893.1:77500-80000 GCF_030987335.1 Cornus florida | reverse complement strand
ATGACTCCTCGCCCGCACGCTCAAGCACCCCGGCGTGCACGTGGTCATCGTATGCTAAAAAATGAAGTTTGGAGTTTGGGTTTGAAAATTTTATGCGAGCTTCCTAGAAGCCTAAGAAATGCTTTGCTCGAGACGAATTTCGATTTGGAGGTCCCCCGAGTTAATTTTGCCCATTATGACTCCTCGTCCGCACGCTCGTGCACCCCGACGTGCACGTGGGCATCGTATGCTAAAAAATGAAGTTTGGAGTTTGGGTTTGAAAATTTTATGGGAGCTTCCTAGAAGACTAAGAAATGCTTTGCTCGAGACGGATTTCGATTTGGAGGTCCCCCGAGTTAATTTTGCCCATTATGACTCCTCGCCCGCACGCTCGTGCACCCCGACGTGCACGTGGGCATCGTATGCTAAAAAATGAAGTTTGGAGTTTGGGTTTGAAAATTTTATGGGAGCTTCCTAGAAGACTAAGAAGTGCTTTGCTCGAGACGGATTTCGATTTGGAGGTCCCCCGGGTTAATTTTACCCATTATGACTCCTCGCCCGCACGCTCGTGCACCCCGACGTGCACGTGGGCATGGTATGCTAAAATTGAAGTTTGGAGTTTGGGTTTGAAAATTTTATGGGAGCTTCCTAGAAGCCTAAGAAATGCTTTGCTCGAGACGGATTTCGATTTGGAGGTCCCCCGAGTTAAGTTTGCCCTTTATGACTCCTCGCCCGCATGCTCGTGCACACCGGCGTGCACGTGGGCATCGTATGCTAAAAAATGAAGTTTGGAGTTTGGGTTCAGAAATCTTATGGGAGCTTCCTAGAAGCCTAAGAAATGCTTTGCTCGAGACGGATTTCGATTTAGATTTCCGCCGTGTTAATTTTGCCAATTACGGCTCCTCGCGCGCACGCTCAAGCACCCCGACGTGCACACCGGCGCGCACGTGGGCATCGTATGCTAAAAAATGAAGTTTGGAGTTTGGGTTTGAAAATTTTACGGGAACTTCCTAGAAGCCTAAGAAATGCTTTGCTCGAGACGGATTTCGATTTGGAGGTCCCCCGAGTTAATTTTGCCCATTACGACTCCTCGCCCGCATGCTCGTGCACACCGGCGTGCACGTGGGCATCGTATGCTAAAAAATGAAGTTTGGAGTTTGGGTTTGAAAATTTTATGGGAGCTTCCTAGAAGACTAAGAAGTGCTTTGCTCGAGACGGATTTCGATTTAGATTTCCGCCGTGTTAATTTTGCCAATTACGGCTCCTCGCGCGCACGCTCAAGCACCCCGACGTGCACACCGGCGCGCACGTGGGCATCGTATGCTAAAAAATGAAGTTTGGAGTTTGGGTTTGAAAATTTTACGGGAACTTCCTAGAAGCCTAAGAAATGCTTTGCTCGAGACGGATTTCGATTTGGAGGTCCCCCGAGTTAATTTTGCCCATTACGACTCCTCGCCCGCACGCTCGTGCACCCCGGCGTGCACGTGGGCATCGTATGCTAAAAAATGAAGTTTGGAGTTTGGGTTCGGAAATTTTATGGGAGCTTCCTAGAAGCCTAAGAAATGCTTTGCTCGAGACGGATTTTGATTTGGAGATCCCACGAGTTAGTTTTTGCCCATTATGACTCCTCGCCCGCACGCTCAAGCACCCCGGCGTGCACGTGGGCATCGTATGCTAAAAAATGAAGTTTGGAGTTTGGGTTCGGAAATTTTATGGGAGCTTCCTAGAAGCCTAAGAAGTGTTTTGCTCGAGACGGATTTCGATTTGGAGGTCCCCCGAGTTAGTTTTGCCCATTATGACTCCTCCCCCGCACGCTCAAGCACCCCCGCGTGCACGGGGGCATTGTATGCTAAAAAATGAAGTTTGGAGTTTGGGTTTGGAAATTTTATGGGAGCTTCCTAGAAGCCTAAGAAGTGCTTTGCTCGAGACGGATTTCGATTTGGAGGTCCCCCGAGTTAATTTTGCCCATTATGACTCCTCGCCCGCACGCTTAAGCACCCCCGCGTGCACGTGGGCATTGTGTGCTAAAAAATGAAGTTTGGAGTTTGGGTTTGTAAATTTGATGGGAGCTTCCTAGAAGCCTAAGAAGTGCTTTGCTCGAGACGGATTTCGATTTGAAGGTCCCCCGTGTTAATTTTGCCCATTACGGCTCCTCGCCCGCACGCTCAAGCACCCCGGCGTGCACGTGGGCATTGTATGCTAAAAAATAAAGTTTGGAGTTTGGGTTTGGAAGTTTTATGGGAGCTTCCTAGAAGCTTAAGAAGTGTTTTGCTCGAGACGGATTTCGATTTGGAGGTCCCCCGAGTCAATGTTGCCCATTATGGCTCCTCTCCCGCATGCTCAAGCACCCCTGCGTGCACGTGGGCATTGTATGCTAAAAAATAAAGTTTGGAGTTTGGGTTTGGAAGTTTTATGGGAGCTTCCTAGAAGCTTAAGAAGTGTTTTGCTCGAGACGGATTTCGATTTGGAGGTCCCCCGAGTCAATGTTGCCCATTATGGCTCCTCGCCCGCACGCTCAAGC
>NW_026775893.1:65000-67500 GCF_030987335.1 Cornus florida | reverse complement strand
GGGTTAATTTTACCCATTATGACTCCTCGCCCGCACGCTCGTGCACCCCGACGTGCACGTGGGCATGGTATGCTAAAATTGAAGTTTGGAGTTTGGGTTTGAAAATTTTATGGGAGCTTCCTAGAAGCCTAAGAAATGCTTTGCTCGAGACGGATTTCGATTTGGAGGTCCCCCGAGTTAAGTTTGCCCTTTATGACTCCTCGCCCGCATGCTCGTGCACACCGGCGTGCACGTGGGCATCGTATGCTAAAAAATGAAGTTTGGAGTTTGGGTTCAGAAATCTTATGGGAGCTTCCTAGAAGCCTAAGAAATGCTTTGCTCGAGACGGATTTCGATTTAGATTTCCGCCGTGTTAATTTTGCCAATTACGGCTCCTCGCGCGCACGCTCAAGCACCCCGACGTGCACACCGGCGCGCACGTGGGCATCGTATGCTAAAAAATGAAGTTTGGAGTTTGGGTTTGAAAATTTTACGGGAACTTCCTAGAAGCCTAAGAAATGCTTTGCTCGAGACGGATTTCGATTTGGAGGTCCCCCGAGTTAATTTTGCCCATTACGACTCCTCGCCCGCATGCTCGTGCACACCGGCGTGCACGTGGGCATCGTATGCTAAAAAATGAAGTTTGGAGTTTGGGTTTGAAAATTTTATGGGAGCTTCCTAGAAGACTAAGAAGTGCTTTGCTCGAGACGGATTTCGATTTAGATTTCCGCCGTGTTAATTTTGCCAATTACGGCTCCTCGCGCGCACGCTCAAGCACCCCGACGTGCACACCGGCGCGCACGTGGGCATCGTATGCTAAAAAATGAAGTTTGGAGTTTGGGTTTGAAAATTTTACGGGAACTTCCTAGAAGCCTAAGAAATGCTTTGCTCGAGACGGATTTCGATTTGGAGGTCCCCCGAGTTAATTTTGCCCATTACGACTCCTCGCCCGCACGCTCGTGCACCCCGGCGTGCACGTGGGCATCGTATGCTAAAAAATGAAGTTTGGAGTTTGGGTTCGGAAATTTTATGGGAGCTTCCTAGAAGCCTAAGAAATGCTTTGCTCGAGACGGATTTTGATTTGGAGATCCCACGAGTTAGTTTTTGCCCATTATGACTCCTCGCCCGCACGCTCAAGCACCCCGGCGTGCACGTGGGCATCGTATGCTAAAAAATGAAGTTTGGAGTTTGGGTTCGGAAATTTTATGGGAGCTTCCTAGAAGCCTAAGAAGTGTTTTGCTCGAGACGGATTTCGATTTGGAGGTCCCCCGAGTTAGTTTTGCCCATTATGACTCCTCCCCCGCACGCTCAAGCACCCCCGCGTGCACGGGGGCATTGTATGCTAAAAAATGAAGTTTGGAGTTTGGGTTTGGAAATTTTATGGGAGCTTCCTAGAAGCCTAAGAAGTGCTTTGCTCGAGACGGATTTCGATTTGGAGGTCCCCCGAGTTAATTTTGCCCATTATGACTCCTCGCCCGCACGCTTAAGCACCCCCGCGTGCACGTGGGCATTGTGTGCTAAAAAATGAAGTTTGGAGTTTGGGTTTGTAAATTTGATGGGAGCTTCCTAGAAGCCTAAGAAGTGCTTTGCTCGAGACGGATTTCGATTTGAAGGTCCCCCGTGTTAATTTTGCCCATTACGGCTCCTCGCCCGCACGCTCAAGCACCCCGGCGTGCACGTGGGCATTGTATGCTAAAAAATAAAGTTTGGAGTTTGGGTTTGGAAGTTTTATGGGAGCTTCCTAGAAGCTTAAGAAGTGTTTTGCTCGAGACGGATTTCGATTTGGAGGTCCCCCGAGTCAATGTTGCCCATTATGGCTCCTCTCCCGCATGCTCAAGCACCCCTGCGTGCACGTGGGCATTGTATGCTAAAAAATAAAGTTTGGAGTTTGGGTTTGGAAGTTTTATGGGAGCTTCCTAGAAGCTTAAGAAGTGTTTTGCTCGAGACGGATTTCGATTTGGAGGTCCCCCGAGTCAATGTTGCCCATTATGGCTCCTCGCCCGCACGCTCAAGCACCCCGGCGTGCACGTGGGCATTGTATGCTAAAAAATAAAGTTTGGAGTTTGGGTTTGGAAGTTTTATGGGAGCTTCCTAGAAGCTTAAGAAGTGTTTTGCTCGAGACGGATTTCGATTTGGAGGTCCCCCGAGTCAATGTTGCCCATTATGGCTCCTCTCCCGCATGCTCAAGCACCCCTGCGTGCACACCGGCGTGCACGTGGGCATTGTAGGCTAAAAAATGAAGTTTGGAGTTTGGGTTTGGAAATTTTATGGGAGCTTCCTTGAAGCCTAAGAAGTGTTTTGCTCGAAACGGAATTCGATTTGGAGGTCCCCCGAGTCAATTTTGCCCATTACGACTCCTCGCTCGCATGCAATATCTACTCCTGTCAGAGCTGTGGTTTTACTTAAGACTACTATAGGGGGGGGGGGAGTTCTCAGCACCAAGAGCTGCAAGTAAGGCCATTGCTTGCTTTGCAGTCTCGATTGCTCTACTAGTGAATAGTAGATGTCTTGGTTAGCTTGG
>NW_026775893.1:52500-55000 GCF_030987335.1 Cornus florida | reverse complement strand
CGAGACGGATTTCGATTTGGAGGTCCCCCGAGTTAATTTTGCCCATTACGACTCCTCGCCCGCATGCTCGTGCACACCGGCGTGCACGTGGGCATCGTATGCTAAAAAATGAAGTTTGGAGTTTGGGTTTGAAAATTTTATGGGAGCTTCCTAGAAGACTAAGAAGTGCTTTGCTCGAGACGGATTTCGATTTAGATTTCCGCCGTGTTAATTTTGCCAATTACGGCTCCTCGCGCGCACGCTCAAGCACCCCGACGTGCACACCGGCGCGCACGTGGGCATCGTATGCTAAAAAATGAAGTTTGGAGTTTGGGTTTGAAAATTTTACGGGAACTTCCTAGAAGCCTAAGAAATGCTTTGCTCGAGACGGATTTCGATTTGGAGGTCCCCCGAGTTAATTTTGCCCATTACGACTCCTCGCCCGCACGCTCGTGCACCCCGGCGTGCACGTGGGCATCGTATGCTAAAAAATGAAGTTTGGAGTTTGGGTTCGGAAATTTTATGGGAGCTTCCTAGAAGCCTAAGAAATGCTTTGCTCGAGACGGATTTTGATTTGGAGATCCCACGAGTTAGTTTTTGCCCATTATGACTCCTCGCCCGCACGCTCAAGCACCCCGGCGTGCACGTGGGCATCGTATGCTAAAAAATGAAGTTTGGAGTTTGGGTTCGGAAATTTTATGGGAGCTTCCTAGAAGCCTAAGAAGTGTTTTGCTCGAGACGGATTTCGATTTGGAGGTCCCCCGAGTTAGTTTTGCCCATTATGACTCCTCCCCCGCACGCTCAAGCACCCCCGCGTGCACGGGGGCATTGTATGCTAAAAAATGAAGTTTGGAGTTTGGGTTTGGAAATTTTATGGGAGCTTCCTAGAAGCCTAAGAAGTGCTTTGCTCGAGACGGATTTCGATTTGGAGGTCCCCCGAGTTAATTTTGCCCATTATGACTCCTCGCCCGCACGCTTAAGCACCCCCGCGTGCACGTGGGCATTGTGTGCTAAAAAATGAAGTTTGGAGTTTGGGTTTGTAAATTTGATGGGAGCTTCCTAGAAGCCTAAGAAGTGCTTTGCTCGAGACGGATTTCGATTTGAAGGTCCCCCGTGTTAATTTTGCCCATTACGGCTCCTCGCCCGCACGCTCAAGCACCCCGGCGTGCACGTGGGCATTGTATGCTAAAAAATAAAGTTTGGAGTTTGGGTTTGGAAGTTTTATGGGAGCTTCCTAGAAGCTTAAGAAGTGTTTTGCTCGAGACGGATTTCGATTTGGAGGTCCCCCGAGTCAATGTTGCCCATTATGGCTCCTCTCCCGCATGCTCAAGCACCCCTGCGTGCACGTGGGCATTGTATGCTAAAAAATAAAGTTTGGAGTTTGGGTTTGGAAGTTTTATGGGAGCTTCCTAGAAGCTTAAGAAGTGTTTTGCTCGAGACGGATTTCGATTTGGAGGTCCCCCGAGTCAATGTTGCCCATTATGGCTCCTCGCCCGCACGCTCAAGCACCCCGGCGTGCACGTGGGCATTGTATGCTAAAAAATAAAGTTTGGAGTTTGGGTTTGGAAGTTTTATGGGAGCTTCCTAGAAGCTTAAGAAGTGTTTTGCTCGAGACGGATTTCGATTTGGAGGTCCCCCGAGTCAATGTTGCCCATTATGGCTCCTCTCCCGCATGCTCAAGCACCCCTGCGTGCACACCGGCGTGCACGTGGGCATTGTAGGCTAAAAAATGAAGTTTGGAGTTTGGGTTTGGAAATTTTATGGGAGCTTCCTTGAAGCCTAAGAAGTGTTTTGCTCGAAACGGAATTCGATTTGGAGGTCCCCCGAGTCAATTTTGCCCATTACGACTCCTCGCTCGCATGCAATATCTACTCCTGTCAGAGCTGTGGTTTTACTTAAGACTACTATAGGGGGGGGGAGTTCTCAGCACCAAGAGCTGCAAGTAAGGCCATTGCTTGCTTTGCAGTCTCGATTGCTCTACTAGTGAATAGTAGATGTCTTGGTTAGCTTGGAACGAAAAAAAAAATTTTTTGGGGAAAAAAAAAAAAAAAAAGTTTTTGTGAAAAAAAATTTTTCGAAAAAAAAAAAAAAAAAAAAAAAATTTTTTGGATGCCTCGGTCTTCTATTTGTTTTGCTTGGGTAGATTAGGAAAAAAAAAAAAAAAAATTTTTTTGTTGGATGCCTCGGTCTTCATATTCTTTCTCGGCTATTTCGAAAAAAAAAAAAAAAAAATTCCGGGAAAGAGAAAAAAAAAATTATTTTTTGTTGGTTGCCTCGGTCTTCATGTTCTTTCTCTGGTATATGGGAAAGAAAAAAAAAAAAAAAAAATTTTGGATGCCTCGGTCTTCTTGTTCTCGGTTGGATTTATCGAAAAAAAAAAAAAAAAAAAAAAAAAAATTTTGATGCCTCGGTCTTCTTGTTCTTGCTTTGGTATATCGGAGAAAAAAAAAAAAAATTTTTTTGGATGCCTCGGTCTTCTTGTTCATTCTTCGGTATATCAAAAAAAAAAAAAAAAAAAAAA
>NW_026775893.1:30000-32500 GCF_030987335.1 Cornus florida | reverse complement strand
TTTGGGTTTGAAAATTTTATGGGAGCTTCCTAGAAGACTAAGAAGTGCTTTGCTCGAGACGGATTTCGATTTGGAGGTCCGCCGTGTTAATTTTGCCAATTACGGCTCCTCGCGCGCACGCTCAAGCACCCCGACGTGCACACCGGCGCGCACGTGGGCATCGTATGCTAAAAAATGAAGTTTGGAGTTTGGGTTTGAAAATTTTACGGGAACTTCCTAGAAGCCTAAGAAATGCTTTGCTCGAGACGGATTTCGATTTGGAGGTCCCCCGAGTTAATTTTGCCCATTACGACTCCTCGCCCGCACGCTCGTGCACCCCGGCGTGCACGTGGGCATCGTATGCTAAAAAATGAAGTGTGGAGTTTGGGTTCGGAAATTTTATGGGAGCTTCCTAGAAGCCTAAGAAATGCTTTGCTCGAGACGGATTTTGATTTGGAGGTCCCACGAGTTAGTTTTGGCCCATTATGACTCCTCGCCCGCACGCTCAAGCACCCCGGCGTGCACGTGGTCATCGTATGCTAAAAAATGAAGTTTGGAGTTTGGGTTTGAAAATTTTATGCGAGCTTCCTAGAAGCCTAAGAAATGCTTTGCTCGAGACGAATTTCGATTTGGAGGTCCCCCGAGTTAATTTTGCCCATTATGACTCCTCGTCCGCACGCTCGTGCACCCCGACGTGCACGTGGGCATCGTATGCTAAAAAATGAAGTTTGGAGTTTGGGTTTGAAAATTTTATGGGAGCTTCCTAGAAGACTAAGAAATGCTTTGCTCGAGACGGATTTCGATTTGGAGGTCCCCCGAGTTAATTTTGCCCATTATGACTCCTCGCCCGCACGCTCGTGCACCCCGACGTGCACGTGGGCATCGTATGCTAAAAAATGAAGTTTGGAGTTTGGGTTTGAAAATTTTATGGGAGCTTCCTAGAAGACTAAGAAGTGCTTTGCTCGAGACGGATTTCGATTTGGAGGTCCCCCGGGTTAATTTTACCCATTATGACTCCTCGCCCGCACGCTCGTGCACCCCGACGTGCACGTGGGCATGGTATGCTAAAATTGAAGTTTGGAGTTTGGGTTTGAAAATTTTATGGGAGCTTCCTAGAAGCCTAAGAAATGCTTTGCTCGAGACGGATTTCGATTTGGAGGTCCCCCGAGTTAAGTTTGCCCTTTATGACTCCTCGCCCGCATGCTCGTGCACACCGGCGTGCACGTGGGCATCGTATGCTAAAAAATGAAGTTTGGAGTTTGGGTTCAGAAATCTTATGGGAGCTTCCTAGAAGCCTAAGAAATGCTTTGCTCGAGACGGATTTCGATTTAGATTTCCGCCGTGTTAATTTTGCCAATTACGGCTCCTCGCGCGCACGCTCAAGCACCCCGACGTGCACACCGGCGCGCACGTGGGCATCGTATGCTAAAAAATGAAGTTTGGAGTTTGGGTTTGAAAATTTTACGGGAACTTCCTAGAAGCCTAAGAAATGCTTTGCTCGAGACGGATTTCGATTTGGAGGTCCCCCGAGTTAATTTTGCCCATTACGACTCCTCGCCCGCATGCTCGTGCACACCGGCGTGCACGTGGGCATCGTATGCTAAAAAATGAAGTTTGGAGTTTGGGTTTGAAAATTTTATGGGAGCTTCCTAGAAGACTAAGAAGTGCTTTGCTCGAGACGGATTTCGATTTAGATTTCCGCCGTGTTAATTTTGCCAATTACGGCTCCTCGCGCGCACGCTCAAGCACCCCGACGTGCACACCGGCGCGCACGTGGGCATCGTATGCTAAAAAATGAAGTTTGGAGTTTGGGTTTGAAAATTTTACGGGAACTTCCTAGAAGCCTAAGAAATGCTTTGCTCGAGACGGATTTCGATTTGGAGGTCCCCCGAGTTAATTTTGCCCATTACGACTCCTCGCCCGCACGCTCGTGCACCCCGGCGTGCACGTGGGCATCGTATGCTAAAAAATGAAGTTTGGAGTTTGGGTTCGGAAATTTTATGGGAGCTTCCTAGAAGCCTAAGAAATGCTTTGCTCGAGACGGATTTTGATTTGGAGATCCCACGAGTTAGTTTTTGCCCATTATGACTCCTCGCCCGCACGCTCAAGCACCCCGGCGTGCACGTGGGCATCGTATGCTAAAAAATGAAGTTTGGAGTTTGGGTTCGGAAATTTTATGGGAGCTTCCTAGAAGCCTAAGAAGTGTTTTGCTCGAGACGGATTTCGATTTGGAGGTCCCCCGAGTTAGTTTTGCCCATTATGACTCCTCCCCCGCACGCTCAAGCACCCCCGCGTGCACGGGGGCATTGTATGCTAAAAAATGAAGTTTGGAGTTTGGGTTTGGAAATTTTATGGGAGCTTCCTAGAAGCCTAAGAAGTGCTTTGCTCGAGACGGATTTCGATTTGGAGGTCCCCCGAGTTAATTTTGCCCATTATGACTCCTCGCCCGCACGCTTAAGCACCCCCGCGTGCACGTGGGCATTGTGTGCTAAAAAATGAAGTTTGGAGTTTGGGTTTGTAA
>NW_026775893.1:17500-20000 GCF_030987335.1 Cornus florida | reverse complement strand
TCATCGTATGCTAAAAAATGAAGTTTGGAGTTTGGGTTTGAAAATTTTATGCGAGCTTCCTAGAAGCCTAAGAAATGCTTTGCTCGAGACGAATTTCGATTTGGAGGTCCCCCGAGTTAATTTTGCCCATTATGACTCCTCGTCCGCACGCTCGTGCACCCCGACGTGCACGTGGGCATCGTATGCTAAAAAATGAAGTTTGGAGTTTGGGTTTGAAAATTTTATGGGAGCTTCCTAGAAGACTAAGAAATGCTTTGCTCGAGACGGATTTCGATTTGGAGGTCCCCCGAGTTAATTTTGCCCATTATGACTCCTCGCCCGCACGCTCGTGCACCCCGACGTGCACGTGGGCATCGTATGCTAAAAAATGAAGTTTGGAGTTTGGGTTTGAAAATTTTATGGGAGCTTCCTAGAAGACTAAGAAGTGCTTTGCTCGAGACGGATTTCGATTTGGAGGTCCCCCGGGTTAATTTTACCCATTATGACTCCTCGCCCGCACGCTCGTGCACCCCGACGTGCACGTGGGCATGGTATGCTAAAATTGAAGTTTGGAGTTTGGGTTTGAAAATTTTATGGGAGCTTCCTAGAAGCCTAAGAAATGCTTTGCTCGAGACGGATTTCGATTTGGAGGTCCCCCGAGTTAAGTTTGCCCTTTATGACTCCTCGCCCGCATGCTCGTGCACACCGGCGTGCACGTGGGCATCGTATGCTAAAAAATGAAGTTTGGAGTTTGGGTTCAGAAATCTTATGGGAGCTTCCTAGAAGCCTAAGAAATGCTTTGCTCGAGACGGATTTCGATTTAGATTTCCGCCGTGTTAATTTTGCCAATTACGGCTCCTCGCGCGCACGCTCAAGCACCCCGACGTGCACACCGGCGCGCACGTGGGCATCGTATGCTAAAAAATGAAGTTTGGAGTTTGGGTTTGAAAATTTTACGGGAACTTCCTAGAAGCCTAAGAAATGCTTTGCTCGAGACGGATTTCGATTTGGAGGTCCCCCGAGTTAATTTTGCCCATTACGACTCCTCGCCCGCATGCTCGTGCACACCGGCGTGCACGTGGGCATCGTATGCTAAAAAATGAAGTTTGGAGTTTGGGTTTGAAAATTTTATGGGAGCTTCCTAGAAGACTAAGAAGTGCTTTGCTCGAGACGGATTTCGATTTAGATTTCCGCCGTGTTAATTTTGCCAATTACGGCTCCTCGCGCGCACGCTCAAGCACCCCGACGTGCACACCGGCGCGCACGTGGGCATCGTATGCTAAAAAATGAAGTTTGGAGTTTGGGTTTGAAAATTTTACGGGAACTTCCTAGAAGCCTAAGAAATGCTTTGCTCGAGACGGATTTCGATTTGGAGGTCCCCCGAGTTAATTTTGCCCATTACGACTCCTCGCCCGCACGCTCGTGCACCCCGGCGTGCACGTGGGCATCGTATGCTAAAAAATGAAGTTTGGAGTTTGGGTTCGGAAATTTTATGGGAGCTTCCTAGAAGCCTAAGAAATGCTTTGCTCGAGACGGATTTTGATTTGGAGATCCCACGAGTTAGTTTTTGCCCATTATGACTCCTCGCCCGCACGCTCAAGCACCCCGGCGTGCACGTGGGCATCGTATGCTAAAAAATGAAGTTTGGAGTTTGGGTTCGGAAATTTTATGGGAGCTTCCTAGAAGCCTAAGAAGTGTTTTGCTCGAGACGGATTTCGATTTGGAGGTCCCCCGAGTTAGTTTTGCCCATTATGACTCCTCCCCCGCACGCTCAAGCACCCCCGCGTGCACGGGGGCATTGTATGCTAAAAAATGAAGTTTGGAGTTTGGGTTTGGAAATTTTATGGGAGCTTCCTAGAAGCCTAAGAAGTGCTTTGCTCGAGACGGATTTCGATTTGGAGGTCCCCCGAGTTAATTTTGCCCATTATGACTCCTCGCCCGCACGCTTAAGCACCCCCGCGTGCACGTGGGCATTGTGTGCTAAAAAATGAAGTTTGGAGTTTGGGTTTGTAAATTTGATGGGAGCTTCCTAGAAGCCTAAGAAGTGCTTTGCTCGAGACGGATTTCGATTTGAAGGTCCCCCGTGTTAATTTTGCCCATTACGGCTCCTCGCCCGCACGCTCAAGCACCCCGGCGTGCACGTGGGCATTGTATGCTAAAAAATAAAGTTTGGAGTTTGGGTTTGGAAGTTTTATGGGAGCTTCCTAGAAGCTTAAGAAGTGTTTTGCTCGAGACGGATTTCGATTTGGAGGTCCCCCGAGTCAATGTTGCCCATTATGGCTCCTCTCCCGCATGCTCAAGCACCCCTGCGTGCACGTGGGCATTGTATGCTAAAAAATAAAGTTTGGAGTTTGGGTTTGGAAGTTTTATGGGAGCTTCCTAGAAGCTTAAGAAGTGTTTTGCTCGAGACGGATTTCGATTTGGAGGTCCCCCGAGTCAATGTTGCCCATTATGGCTCCTCGCCCGCACGCTCAAGCACCCCGGCGTGCACGTGGGCATTGTATGCTAAAAAATAAAGTTT
>NW_026775893.1:5000-7500 GCF_030987335.1 Cornus florida | reverse complement strand
CCCGACGTGCACGTGGGCATGGTATGCTAAAATTGAAGTTTGGAGTTTGGGTTTGAAAATTTTATGGGAGCTTCCTAGAAGCCTAAGAAATGCTTTGCTCGAGACGGATTTCGATTTGGAGGTCCCCCGAGTTAAGTTTTGCCCTTTATGACTCCTCGCCCGCATGCTCGTGCACACCGGCGTGCACGTGGGCATCGTATGCTAAAAAATGAAGTTTGGAGTTTGGGTTCAGAAATCTTATGGGAGCTTCCTAGAAGCCTAAGAAATGCTTTGCTCGAGACGGATTTCGATTTAGATTTCCGCCGTGTTAATTTTGCCAATTACGGCTCCTCGCGCGCACGCTCAAGCACCCCGACGTGCACACCGGCGCGCACGTGGGCATCGTATGCTAAAAAATGAAGTTTGGAGTTTGGGTTTGAAAATTTTACGGGAACTTCCTAGAAGCCTAAGAAATGCTTTGCTCGAGACGGATTTCGATTTGGAGGTCCCCCGAGTTAATTTTGCCCATTACGACTCCTCGCCCGCATGCTCGTGCACACCGGCGTGCACGTGGCGTATGCTAAAAAATGAAGTTTGGAGTTTGGGTTTGAAAATTTTATGGGAGCTTCCTAGAAGACTAAGAAGTGCTTTGCTCGAGACGGATTTCGATTTAGATTTCCGCCGTGTTAATTTTGCCAATTACGGCTCCTCGCGCGCACGCTCAAGCACCCCGACGTGCACACCGGCGCGCACGTGGGCATCGTATGCTAAAAAATGAAGTTTGGAGTTTGGGTTTGAAAATTTTACGGGAACTTCCTAGAAGCCTAAGAAATGCTTTGCTCGAGACGGATTTCGATTTGGAGGTCCCCCGAGTTAATTTTGCCCATTACGACTCCTCGCCCGCACGCTCGTGCACCCCGGCGTGCACGTGGGCATCGTATGCTAAAAAATGAAGTTTGGAGTTTGGGTTCGGAAATTTTATGGGAGCTTCCTAGAAGCCTAAGAAATGCTTTGCTCGAGACGGATTTTGATTTGGAGATCCCACGAGTTAGTTTTTGCCCATTATGACTCCTCGCCCGCACGCTCAAGCACCCCGGCGTGCACGTGGGCATCGTATGCTAAAAAATGAAGTTTGGAGTTTGGGTTCGGAAATTTTATGGGAGCTTCCTAGAAGCCTAAGAAGTGTTTTGCTCGAGACGGATTTCGATTTGGAGGTCCCCCGAGTTAGTTTTGCCCATTATGACTCCTCCCCCGCACGCTCAAGCACCCCCGCGTGCACGGGGGCATTGTATGCTAAAAATGAAGTTTGGAGTTTGGGTTGGAAATTTTATGGGAGCTTCCTAGAAGCCTAAGAAGTGCTTTGCTCGAGACGGATTTCGATTTGGAGGTCCCCCGAGTTAATTTTGCCCATTATGACTCCTCGCCCGCACGCTTAAGCACCCCCGCGTGCACGTGGGCATTGTGTGCTAAAAAATGAAGTTTGGAGTTTGGGTTTGTAAATTTGATGGGAGCTTCCTAGAAGCCTAAGAAGTGCTTTGCTCGAGACGGATTTCGATTTGAAGGTCCCCCGTGTTAATTTTGCCCATTACGGCTCCTCGCCCGCACGCTCAAGCACCCCGGCGTGCACGTGGGCATTGTATGCTAAAAAATAAAGTTTGGAGTTTGGGTTTGGAAGTTTTATGGGAGCTTCCTAGAAGCTTAAGAAGTGTTTTGCTCGAGACGGATTTCGATTTGGAGGTCCCCCGAGTCAATGTTGCCCATTATGGCTCCTCTCCCGCATGCTCAAGCACCCCTGCGTGCACGTGGGCATTGTATGCTAAAAAATAAAGTTTGGAGTTTGGGTTTGGAAGTTTTATGGGAGCTTCCTAGAAGCTTAAGAAGTGTTTTGCTCGAGACGGATTTCGATTTGGAGGTCCCCCGAGTCAATGTTGCCCATTATGGCTCCTCGCCCGCACGCTCAAGCACCCCGGCGTGCACGTGGGGCATTGTATGCTAAAAAATAAAGTTTGGAGTTTGGGTTTGGAAGTTTTATGGGAGCTTCCTAGAAGCTTAAGAAGTGTTTTGCTCGAGACGGATTTCGATTTGGAGGTCCCCCGAGTCAATGTTGCCCATTATGGCTCCTCTCCCGCATGCTCAAGCACCCCTGCGTGCACACCGGCGTGCACGTGGGCATTGTAGGCTAAAAAATGAAGTTTGGAGTTTGGGTTTGGAAATTTTATGGGAGCTTCCTTGAAGCCTAAGAAGTGTTTTGCTCGAAACGGAATTCGATTTGGAGGTCCCCCGAGTCAATTTTGCCCATTACGACTCCTCGCTCGCATGCAATATCTACTCCTGTCAGAGCTGTGGTTTTACTTAAGACTACTATAGGGGGGGGGGGGAGTTCTCAGCACCAAGAGCTGCAAGTAAGGCCATTGCTTGCTTTGCAGTCTCGATTGCTCTACTAGTGAATAGTAGATGTCTTGGTTAGCTTGGAACGAAAAAAAAAATTTTTTGGGGAAAAAAAAAAAAAAAAAGTTTTTGT
>NW_026775892.1:112302-138701 GCF_030987335.1 Cornus florida | reverse complement strand
TTTGAGATGAGCGACACAGAAAGGATTGTGATCACTGTGGCTGACGGTGGTGTGATTCCGACGAGTATTGTGGTGGAGGATGGTCAGTGGGCGTTTAGAATCTCGTTATCTAAAGAAATTGCTCCGACCATGGTCCCGCTGACTGGGACTTATGCTGGAAATGGTGATTTGGGATCATCGGCGGTGTCGGCTGCCTCCCGTTTGGTTCGCAGATCTGGTGGTGGAGGTAGATCAAAGTCGGAGATCCAAAAGGCGGAGGTGCAGCACAGCCAGACTCAAGGTCAGGGACGTGGGAGACACCACGCGCCTCAAGCGAGTGGCAATGGGAAGGCATCTCATGTGACACGTGGTCGGAGGAGGAACGACGACCGTTGTGAGTGGAAGACAGCTGCCCCTCCACGTGCTGAGCCTCGTGACTCTCGGCGTTTTTTGAATTCTAATTCTTTTGGGCCTAATGAGGTTGGGCTTCTTTAACGTGGGTCTCATGTTAAAGGTTCAAAAAGGCCTGGCAAGGAAAAGCATGAGGGGGGTGGTTCTAGGCTTCCTTCTGGGCTGGGGCGGCCCTCAAAGCCCGCTAAAAGGGATGGACGCCTCAAGCTTGCTGGGCCTTTTGTTGTTACTGGACCAGCCTAGGTTAAGCCAAGATTGGCTAAGGAGAGGGTGGTTAAATGGGGCCCAAATAAAAACCTCTCAATTTCATTTCAAGGTGGGCAGCCCATTTCAGAAATGTATCATAGCCATTTTTTTCAAGATTCTTATCCGGACACATCTCAGAGAAGCTCGGCATCACGGTCTTGGTCGAGGAGTGAAAAGACGAACTGGGCGAAGGTGAGTTTGAGCATGACGAAAGGGGATGGGGTTTGTCCGAAGTCTTTCCGGCATGGTTCGTGTTGTCAGAATCGGCTCTCGGGTAACAGATTTGATCCTCTACAGTCTGGGTCTTTGGGTGAAGAAGATAATGGTGATTTTGAGGCCATGAAGGAGGAGGGTCTCTCTCGGAATCTTTTGAAGCATTCTAGAAAGAAATGGACCAGAAAGGACAAACAGAAGTGGGTTGCCCGTAAGGATTCTTATCCGTGCCAAGGTAAGTCGTCTTTTTCTCATGTCCGGAACGCTCCATCAGTTTCTATCTCTTCTTTTATTCCTTCTAGTGAGTTGTTGAGAAGCAAGGGGGAGGAGGATTTTGCTGGGAGGCAGCAGGTGTTGTCGCCTGTTATAGAGGGTGACTCGGTGGATGTGAGGAGGTCTACGGTTGGCTCTGATTTTGGGGATGTTGGGCCATCAGAAAGGGATGGGACGGTTTGTTTGTCTGGAGACAGGGATTTCAACTAGTTGTGTGCCAGGTTTGCTGAGACATGCTCGGAGTTTTCTTCCACGTCTCGGTATAATGATTCCTCAGGGGAGGAAATGGGCAGGTCGGCCAAGCTTCTTTTTGAGTGGATCGGCAGGGTCTTGTTCTCCTCTAAAACTTGGCCCAATGACTTATTGGAAGGGTTCTGCGCCTGATTTGGTGACTGTTTGTGTGGGCAAAGACATCCGTATTTCCCTTAGCGATGAATCAGCTTCTCTTTTGGTAAAGGAACTGCAGAGGCACAGATTTTCGCCTGATGTTCAAACTATTGATTGCAATCTGGACCCTTTCAAACTGATGTTCAAACTATGGTGAGGACTGGTCTTCTCATGTGAAGGAAGCAGTGGTGGATAAGGGAGTTGAGGGAGATGGGAGCAGGTCTCTTGATCTAATGTTGTGGGACGAGGAGGGTCATGCTAACTTGGGGGTGGTGGACCCACTGGCTATTGTTCTTCCAGAGGATTTGGGCAGTGAGGTGTGTAGATAGAAAGCTGAGGATACTGGAAAGGAATGGGTCAAGGCTAATATTAGTGTTACTAGTGAACTTCTGGGTGTCTCTTGCAACGGCAATCGGGATCAGGCCGTAGCAATTCTTTAGGCTACTGCAGAGGGGAGAGAGGGGGAGATGATTCAGTTTTCTAGAAGGAGGAGTCGGAAGAAGAAAAACATTTCTCCGTGAAAATGGGAAAGGGAGCTTAGGAATCTGGTTTCTGATGTGAATTATGATAGGGTGGTTGAGGGGGGGAAGGAGAGGGGAGTGCTAAGGGAGGAGGGAGGGGTAAGGGGGTGATAGGGGAGAATGTCTCCTTATGAAGCTATGACTTTTATCTTGGAATGTCCGTGGCCTCAATGGTCCGGGCAAGAGAAAGGTGGTGAAGATGGCGGTGAGGAAATGGGGGGTGCAGTTGGTGTGTCTTCAAGAGACTAAGATCGATTCTATGACTGATCGGATGGTGAAGAGTTTGTGGGGTAACCGGTTTGTGGAGTGGGAGGCGCTGGATTCTGTTGGGACTTCAGGCGGTGTTCTCATTATGTGGGATAGAAGATGAATGGCTAAGGTGGATGTTTTTCGAGAGATTTTTTCTCTATCTTGTGCCTTTGTGATGGAGGAGGATGGTTTCACTTGGAGCTTTTCTAGGGTGTATGGGCCAGTTGATGATGATGTGAGGGGTGGTTTATGGGAGGAGTTGAGTGGGGTGAAAGAGAGGTGGTCTCTTCATTGGTGTGTGGCAGGTGACTTTAATGTGGTGAGGTTCCTGGCAGAGAGATCTTCAGAAGGTGCATGGACTCGGGCTATGATGCACTTTTCTGACTTTATTGATGGTCATCAGCTTATTGATCTTCCTCTTGAGGGAGCTTCTTTCACTTGGTCCAGTGGAAGGGAAATACCAACTCTCTCTCGTCTTGATAGATTTTTGATCTCCGGTGACTGGGAAGAGAAGTTCCCGGATATTGTTCAGGCTGTGTTGACTAGGGTGACTTCGGATCACATTCCTTTGGTTCTGGATTGTGGAGGGTTGAGATCTCGTTGCACTCCTTTCAGATTTGAGAGTATGTGGCTTCGTGTGGATAACTTCCAGGGACTTGTGCGTTCGTGGTGGGAGGAGAACCTGGTGGTGGGTACGTCGAGTTTTATTCTTGCAGGAAAGCTTCATATTCTGAAAAATAATCTTAAAAGGTGGAATAAGGAGGTTTTTGGGAGCTTGGAGTGGAGAAAGAATAGGGCTTTGGCTGATATTGCCGAGATCGATAGACTGGAAGGGGAGTGTGTTCTTTCTGAATCCCAACACAGTAGGAGAGCAGCTTGTCAAGCAGAATGTGTGGAGATTGCAGTTTTGGAGGAAATTTCGTGGCGTCAGAAATCTCGGGCCTTATAGCTCAAAAATGGAGACCAGAATACCAAGTTTTTTCATAGAACCGCTAATGCTCATAGGAAGAATAATCACATTAGGCGGGTGTGTGTGGATGATGCAGTTTTGACTACGGAGGAGGAGGTGCGTAGCGGTATTGTCTCTTTCTACCAAAAGCTCTATTCTGAGCCTCTTCGATGGAGGCCGCGTCTTGATGATCTTCACTTTGATTCTATTTCTACATTGGAAAGAGATGGGTTGGAAAATCCTTTTTCGGAGGAAGAGGTGCTGAAGGCCCTTAAGAGCTGTTAATGGTGATAAGGCTCCAGGCCCGGACGGCTTTACTATGAGATTTCTGTTGGAGAGCTGGGAGGTGGTCCGGTACGAGGTGATGGGCACTTTTCATGAGTTTCATTCCACGGGGAGGTTTGAGAAATCACTGAACGCATCTTTTATTACTCTTATTCCTAAGAAGGGTGGTACTTCTCACATTAAGGATTTTCGACCAATCAGTTTGATTGGATGCATTTACAAGCTCATCGCAAAAGTCCTTGCATTCTGTTTGAGGGAGATCTTGGATGGAGTTATTTCTGAGTCTCAGAATGCTTTCATTGGGGGTAGACAGATCCTGGATTCCGCTTTTATTGCCAGTGAATGTGTGGATTCTCGATTGTGTAGTGGGGTTCCTGGGGTTCTATGTAAGTTGGATATCGAGAAAGCTTATGATCATGTCTGCTGGAATTTCCTGTTCTACTTGTTGGAGAGGATGGGTTTTGGTGAGAGATGGAGGAAATGGATTGTTTCATGTGTTTCCACTATCAGGTTTTCGGTGTTGGTGAATGGGTCCCCTGCGGGGTTTTTCGGTAGCTCTCGCGGTCTGAGGCAGGGGGACCCTCTCTCCCCGTTCCTTTTTATTATTGTTATGGAGGCTCTTAGTAGGTTGATGAGAAGGGCGGTGGATTTGGGTTTTATCAGGGGTTTCAAGATCGGTCCCGACTCTGTTCAGCAAATGGAGATTTCTCACTTGCTCTTTGCGGATGACACTGTTGTTTTTTGTGAGGCAGAGGTGTCCTAGTTGAGGTATCTGAGATGTGTCTTAGTTTGCTTTCAGGCTGTCTCTGGTTTGAAAGTCAACGTGGGCAAAAGTGTGCTTGTCCCTGTGGGGGAGGTTCAGGAGGTGGACACTCTGGCCGCTGCTTTAGGCTGTGGGACACAACGTTTCCCTATCTCGCATTTGGGTTTGCCGCTGGGGGACTCAGCTAGGAGGGTGGGAAGTTGGGACCCGGTGATTGAGAGGCTCGAAAGAAGATTAGCTGGTTGGAACTGCTTTAGGCTGTGGGACACAACGTTTCCCTATCTCGTATTTGGGTTTGCCACTGGGGGACTCAGCTAGGAGGGTGGGAAGTTGGGACCCGGTGATTGAGAGGGTCGAAAGAAGATTAGCTGGTTGGAAAAAGCAATCTCTCTCCAAGGGTGGTAAAGTTACGTTAGTGAAAAGCGTCTTGTCAAGCCTTCCAACGTATTTTCTTTCGCTCTTTCGAGTTCCAGCCTCGGTTGTTGGCCGTTTGGAGATGTTACAACGAAACTTCCTTTGGGGGGGTCGTGGAGAGGAGTTTAAGTATCATCTTGTCAGATGGGAGCAGGTTTGCAGGCCTTTTCAGTTGGGCGGGCTTAGGATTAGGAGATTAGCCCCCTTTAACAGTGCTCTCCTCGGTAACATGGCTTTAGAGATTCGGCAATGAAAGGCATAGATTATGGAGAAGGCTATTTCCTGTCGCTTTGGGGAGGAGAGAGGGGGGTGGTTAGCTAGGCCAGTCAGTTCTGCTAGTGGAGTATGGGTGTGGAGGGCCATTGGAAAAGGATGGGACGAGTTTTCCAAAACATGTTAGATTCAAAGTTCGGGATAGAAGGTTTATCCGGTTTTGGGAGGATCCCTGGTGCGCAGATAGGCCTCTGGCTTTTTTGTTTCCAAGGCTGTTCAGGATTGCTGTTGACAAACATGCTATGGTTGCTAACTGCTATCGCTTTGATAACGGGAGGTTATCTTGGGATGTGCGATTTTGGCGATCTTTTCAAAATTGGAAGTTGGATGATGTCACTGGCTTGTTGGCTCTCTTGTACAGACAGGAGGTGGAGGGCACTGGTGTTAACTCCCTGTTTTGGGTGCACTCTTCTCAGGGGATGTTCCAGGTCCGGTATTTTTTTGTGTGCCTTTCTGGTTTTCATGGTGCTTCCTTCCCGTGGAAGACGGTGTGGTTGTCTAAGGCACCTCTTAGGGTGGCCTTTTTCGTGTGGACTGTAGCTTGGAGCCAGATTTTGACTTTGGATAACTTGAGGAAGCGAAGACATATTATTGTTAATCGGTGTTGTCTTTGTAAGTTGAATGGGGAGTCAGTGGATCACTTGTTGCTGCATTGTCCTGTGGCTCATGATTGTTGGAGTCTCATTTTTGATTTGTTTGTTATTCATTGGGTTATGCCTCGGACATCTTAGGAATTGCTGGATATTTGGAAGGGCCAATGGGTGGGGGCTCAGGCGAGAGTCTTCTGGAGGGTAACCCCTTTTTGTGTTTGGTGGAGCATTTGAAAAGAGCGGAATAGAAGATTTTTTGATGGGAATGAGTCCTCCATTGGGGTGTTGAAATTCTCTATTATTTGTACTCTTTTTTGTTGGGGTTGAGGGAGAGATTTTTCCTCCATTGAGGATATTGTGGACTTTTTGGGCTCCTTAAGATCATAGTTTTAGTTTTTTGTATAACTTGGGACGCGTTCCCCTTTTGAACGCCTTTTAATACATTTTACTTATAAAAAAAATAAAAATAAAATAAAAATAAAAATAAAAATAAAATGTGGGAAGGAACGAGAGGGTGCTCTTAATAAGAGTGACCTTCCCCCTTTTCGAAAGATATTGTTTTTTCCATCCCGCCAATCTTTTTTCATACCTGTTAATCACCGGATCCCAAGTCCCCACTCTCCTAGAGGAAATTCCCAAAGGTAATCCCAGATAAGGGAGTGGAAAAGCACCCACTCCACACCTAAGAACAGCAGATAAGGAGGAAATATCAGAGATATCACCCATTGGGACAAGCACACTCTTTCCAACATTAATCTTAAGACCAGACATTGCTTGGAAGCATGTAAGAATGCACCTCAAATATCTGAGTTGGGAAACATCTGCATCACAGAAAACCAAGGTATCATTTGCAAACAACAAATGGGATATCTCAATCTGGTTAGCGACATCTCTGCCAACGGTAAACCCCCTTATGTAATCCAGATCCTCTACCTTTTTCATTAATCTACTCAATCCCTCCATGACAATAAGGAATAGAAAAGACGACAAAGGATCTCGTTCTCTCAAACCACGCAAACTTGGGAAAAAACTAGCAGGAGAGCCGTTCACAAGTACAAAGAACATAACTGATGAGATGCAAGATTCAATCCATTTTATCCATCGATCCCCGAACCCCATTCTCCGAAGCAAGTAAAGAAGAAATTTTCAATTCACGTGATCATAAGCTTTCTCGATATCAAGTTTGCATAATACACCAGGAACTTCACTCTTCAACCTGGAGTCAACACATTCTCCTGCGATAAGAACGGAATCTAAAATCTGTCTACCACCAACAAAACTGTTTTGTGACTGCGAGATAATTCCATCCAAAACATTTCGCATTCTAAGAACAAGGACCTTGGCAATAAGCTTATACATACATCCCACTAGACTTTGTCAAGGTATTACATTTATATATGATAGTTAAGGTGGTTTTGCGATTTTCATATTATTCTGAATTCATCTTTAAAATCATCCAAAATCTTATAAGTTGTAAGGCCAAGCATGTTTCTCATGATACTTTTTATGTCCATATTGGTATAGGTTTTAGGTAGAACATTGTTTATGTAGATTGTCAAGGGCTATAGCCTAATGGAATAAGTTTTAGGTAGAACATTGTTTATATAGAATGTCAAGGGCTGTAGCTTAATGTACTTCTTCACCTTACAAAGTAGAAGATTAATGGTTCAATTCTCCATAGGGGGTAAAGTGGGTGTCTGGGAGTTTAAAGTAGATAACCCCCTTGAGGAAATAATTAAATTTGTACAAATGCAAGACAAGCTTAACTAAGGTGGTCCAGAGGAAAATTAGGCCCAACATATAAGCATATATTTTGCTCCCCAACATGTTCTGAATAGACACAAGCTCAAGAACCATTCAAAAATTGACCGTTGAGAGGCTCTGCACAATATCTGGTTACCACAAATGTATCATTTGAAGTCAGAGACCGTTAATGGGCGATGGTGGATCAGGTGGTCGAAGGGGAGGACAAATGAGTGATGATGGGAGGTCCCATGTTCTCCAAACAACCCTGGGCATCATTGAGTCTGATAATGATTCAGAGAGTAGCTTTCCTTTCACAAAGATGAGTATTTTCGATAAACCAGAGTTTTGTGAAGAAGAAACTTCCTTGAAGATTGGTTCATTGCGTTGAGTCCAAATGTGGTAAATTGATGCTGCGAATGCCGCTTGTTTTGATGGTAAGGCCCAGTGGACGATGTCAATTCAGTTGAGAGGCTGAATGTGAAATATACATAGCAATTGAATGAAGCTCCCTATTGGGGATGAGAAGGGGCATCTAGAGAATAGATGGTCCCGAGATTCACTAGAGGGAAGACACTAGAGAAAAGTCAGAGAGGGCAGTGGTTAGGGATTTGCATGTATGTTAGACGATTTCGGAAAGCAAGCCAAAGAATGAACATGTGTCGAGGGATGGAGATTGGGTTCCGCAGGAGGTGTTACCAGGGAACAGAAGGGAGAGGTTGGGTTTGGAATATCATAGTGTGTTTGAGAGAGAATTTCCCATTTTGAGATGGAATCCAGATGAATTGGTCTGATCTTAAGGGTATTGGTGGTGGAAGGGAACTTAATTCAGGCACCCTGGATTGAAAATTAGGTGGAAAATTCCATGAAGTCCCATTGCATGTGGAGTTGAACTTGATGTTTGAGTCAAAGCCTGATTTTTGAATTGCACTTAGAGGACATTCCATTTGTTGTGCCAAAAGAAAGTTAATTCCATTCTCAACTGTGATTCTAATGAAGTGCTGGATTAGAGGTCTGAGTTGAAGAAGCTTGCGGCAACTCCATGAGCACTTCTGGGGAATTAGAGGTCTGAGTGATTCTCTGTCTCTGTCTCTGTCTCTGTCTCTCTCTCTATATATATTTGTTCTCTGGGAATGCAATTTGGGCATTGTATAGGGCTTAGCATTGTTAGGTTATTAATACTTGGGTTGATTTAGGATTATTAATCATTATTATTATTATTATTTTGTTTTTGAAAATTCATTTAATTAATTAGAGTTAAGACATTTCTTTTGATCTATAGGTTTTAATGAAGCTAATTCAAGACGTCAGAAGACATATCATCTTTCAAGTATTAGACACGCCACCAATTAGGGTTCTGATTTATGCATTCCCATAATTCATCATGCCAGCATTGCATGACATACACCATTTGAATCAATAGTTACAGTTCCTACAATTGCAAAATCAAGTTTAAAGTGACCAGGGAATTCAATAGATCAATCTCATTGGAGGACCCTCTGAAACAGTTTAGTGGATTGAAGCTTCTGGAATATGTTTCTTAATTTTTTTTTTTTTCCATAATTGGTACTCACACACCTATGCCTCCACTGAGGGTTGAGCCTTTGACTTTCCTTTAAGAAATAGGGGTTTGGCACCGTTAGGCCATTGGCCCGTTGGTAATATGTTTCTTATTTTGTTTTTAACTCTAATATCCTAATTCTGTTGGACCAAAAGCCTATATCCTAATTCCTAACTCTAATATCCTAATTCCTTTTGCAACGACACTTGGGAGTAAGCTTGGTTGCCGGAAGACCTCTTAGAGAAGAACTAAGCTCCTTGGGAGATTGATTTCAACTTCTTGCCATCGTCAAAACCAACCCAATCTAGTTCCCCATCGGATGTTGATGCCAAAGGGTGGCTGAGAGAGGGAGAGAGAGATGGGGATGGTGGTGGGTGGAGAGAAAATGGTTGCGTAAGGTGAGTTAGGTATAACAACACCACGAGTGGAACGACGCTTGGGAGTCGACACCGAAAGACCTCTAAAAGAAGAACTAAGCTCCTTAGGAGACGATGTCACCTCTATGATTGGAAACAATGGCATCCAGCATCTTTCAAACGCAACTTAATGTTTTGAACTCTTCAAAATACTCCCAAATTTCTTGATATATTGCCTTTTGCAACATTGCTAATGTCTTTTCTTCTTTTTTCACACAAATCTTGTTGGACATGTCATTCTTTGGCTTTTCTCCAACAACATCCCACAAATCACATGCTTTGAGGTATAAAGTCATGATGATTTTCATTCTCTTGTAATTAGAGAACATCATTTTTTACTAAGTAAATACATTTTTCCCTATTCATCCTCATCAAGGAGAAACATGTTTTTCTCAAAATGTTGAACCTTTTAGGATCAATTTTGCCAGACCTTTAGGATCATCTATAGGTTCTGACCATGGAACCTTGGCTCTGATCATGACCCGGCTTTGATACCACTTGTTTTTTCTTTGATACCACCTTGTTGAAAATAAGTGAACGGGCTAGAGACACACACCACAATAATATGGAAGAGGGTGATGGTGGTGGGTGGAGAGAAAATGGTTGCTTAAGGTGAGTTAGGTAGAACAACGCCATGAGTGGAACGACGCTTGGGAGTCGACACCGAAAGATCTCTCAAAGAAGAACTGAGTTCCTTGGGAGACGATGTCAACTTCTCGCCATCGTCAGAGCCACTTCGATCTAGTTCTCCTATCGGATGTCGATCCTAAGAAGGATGGTTGAGAGATAGAGAGATGGGGATGGTGGTTATAATGGTATAAAGAATATATCACCACCCTTTAAAGAAGTACTATACGTACATATGGTTATAATGGTATAAAGAATATATCAAAATTCTTTCCTTTCTTTCCTAACAAACAAAGTAACACATTACCTCATTCCCATCACTTCTATTTAACAAAACAAAAATAGGGAATGTGGAAGGACACTATCCCTTCTTTAAGAAAGTGCATCCAACTCCTCTCCCTCCCTTTCATCCAGTTTTCTTTCTTTCCTACCAAACAATACACGTATGAAAGGGTAAACTCAGTGCACGAAGCTTTCGTCATTGTGAGGTTTGAAAAGGGTTATATGTATGCAGCCTTATCTTCGCCGCATGCACAAGTATCCCTCCCAAATAATGAAATAAATGTTGCGTCAAACACGCTATATGATAAAACTAGTTCCCTTGTCTACCTACCTTTCTCCGTCTCTCCCTTTTTTTAATTTCTAACATCTCATGTCTGTTCTTTTTCTTTTTCTTTTTCTTTTTATTTTTTTTATTTTTTTGGTGGGTAAGCATCTCTCCAGTTGTTATTTTATTGTCTGTTTCTCATGTGTGTGCATTGGGGTTTGTTTGGTACAAATTGAGGTCAAATTGCACTAAACTTCCCTGTACTTTTAAAAAGTTGTAAAGTACACTCCAATACTAATTTTTTGGTAACAAACCCCCTCAATTTACCAAAAGTTGCAAAGTTATTTGGTGGACGGATGTTGGAATTCTTATGTAAAAGTGGTCACATACAAGGCACGCGACATATAGGATGATTGTTTTGATAAGGAAAAATTTCCTTGCATATGCCCATTTTACCATCTACAATTGTTTTTCAATAGACATGCATTAGGTTAAGCGTTAAGGTAAAATGGACATGCATAAGGGTATTTTTGACAAAACAATTAGTTCATGAGTCACGTGTTATACAAGACCACGAATTCCAATATTCTTCTGCTAAAGGGGGGTAAAATGCTTTATGTTATTTAAATGTCACCGTAATTAATTAAATATTGTAGAAATAGTGTACCCTAAGTAACCAATAAAAAGTGTTAAAAAAATAAAAAATGTAATAATAATTAAAGAATTTTAGAAGAATAAGGAAGAGGTAGGAAAGAGAAGGAACTAAAGTAAAAGTTTATCGAACATTCTTTTGTTTTTTTATTTTTTTATTTTTATATCAAGGGTTATAATGTAATGGCACATTTTTATTTTTATAATTAGAAGGTCGGGGAATCTATTCCCATATATGCGAGCAATGTGGGTGAGTGAATTTCATTCCAGGACAAAAAAAAAAAAATTTCTAAATTTTCAATCTATTTTGTTGGTTCCATATCAAAGAATTGGAGGATGTACATCTTTATCCTCATCTTTCTTGCCTTTATCCTCATATGAATGCCGTCGATTACATGATTTTTTTTATATTGTATTACAAGGTATTTTGCTTATTATATTTAACTCTGTTAATGTCCATTTACTCCAAAAGCTAAAGTTGTTAGGGAGGGTGTAATTTAAATATATATATATCCTTCAACATGCCCCATCACATATGGTCATCTTTTGGTCCAACATGTGTTTTTTAATTTTTTTAATTAGGGTGACGGTGATGTTTGAATTCAAAACCTTTGGCTCTGAAATCAAGAAGAAAAAAAATGAGAGAATTGTGTAAATGCTTGAATGATATAAATCACTCATTCATAACTCTAGTATTTATAGATAAAAAAAGAGAGAGCACATGTTCATATTACAAGAAAGGAAATTAAATCAAATTATAACATATTCTATGCCATTATTTGTGGATATCAAATCTCTGCCAATATGGTAAGTTATTTCATAAATCGTAGTTATCATAGAGTATATTAAATCTTTGTGTGCTAACTGTAAATTAAATATGAAGTTGTGAAAGGTTTGAGATAAGTAAATATGATATGAAGTTCTGCAATCATCGCCGTAGATTCTAAGGTTTTTTTAGATCCTTTTATATTCTATTCTAATGAGATAAATATGTATTAGCTAAAGATTAGCTATATATTTTAATTACGTTTTTATATAATTGTTGTTTTATATAGTTATACAAATTATTATTATTTTTTCTTTTTTGGTGATTAGCCAATTCAATCGCAATTATTGTTGCATTATTTTTGTTTCTGTAGTTTCTTCATACTTTAATCTTATTTTATTATTTGTTATTAAGTTAGAATTCTGGTGGCAGGAAAGATTTGCTATTGGCGAGATGGGAAAGTGAAATATAGGGGGAAATTATTATTTTTTTCCTAATTGAGGAGAATTGGGACGTGAGGTTTAATCGCGAAAAAGTAAAGTGAATCAAGTAGGTTTGTAAAAGATAAGTAGGGTTTGGGTATGAGACGTGGTTGGTTGTTATTGGGGGATATTTTTTTGCACAAAATGTAAAAAAAAAACCTTTAGAGATAAAAATAGGTAGTTTAAAATTTTTGTGTAAATTTACTCTACCACATTAAATTTACACAAAAATATATACACAACGGTTGTAGATGCTCTAATGTATAAAATTATTGTGTATTTTGCACAACCCTTTTACACAGTCAATGTCAGCATATTTTATATCTCTCCCCCCCCCCCCCTCCTTTCTCATTCCATTAATAAATCAACCATATGTTAGGTAAGTTTATAAAAATTATGTGAGGTCTTAGGTATGACACGTGATTGGTTGTTGTTATTGACTTATATATTTTTACACAAAAAATATAAAATAATGGCTGGAGCTAAGAATAATTAGTTCAAATTTTTTGTGCAAGTCTACTATGACACATCAGATTTATAAATATATATATATATATATACAGTCCCGTTCAGTTGCTCTTTGGTGTGCAGGAAACAATATACGCGACTTTTATTTCAGTCGTAAGATGAAATCCAACAACTGAAATTGAAAACAACTAATATTATTTGTTTGTGATTTTTTAAAACTCCAAAACCACTCAAGTGTTTTAAATAAAATAGAAGAACTTATAATAAGGACTGATTGTTTCCTGTACGGTGATTTAAGTGACGACATGGAGATAAAACAACATTCCCTCTTGCACCTCAAGCTCCCAAAATATACTCTTGCCTGTGGTGAATTTGACATTATTAACCATTTTCTTTATTTGGGGAATTTGTGTTTTTGTGTGTTGCAGTAAGGGTTCGGCATGCTTACGGGTGGATTTTCATAGTTTAATTTAGTTTGATTGTGTTTAAAAATTTCTATTCTTCTTTTAATGAAACTACTGCACATTACATATGCTATAAAATTATATTCTTCTTTATTAAGAATTATTAAGGATAAGGATATTTCTTCATACAAAATTTTTGACAGAAAACTTATATGTTTATCTCTTTTCTCTTTATTCATAATTACTAAATCCTTCTCTATTGTAAAAAACAATAATAATAAAACACTGACTACAACTTATTACTTTAATTATGGAAAAATACAATAGTGTGTCCTTTTAAAGATTTTACCTCCTTATTATAAGGTCTTCTATTTTATTAAAACACTAGTGGTTTTGGAGTTTTAAAAACACAAACAAATAATATTAGTAGTTTTCAATTTCAGTTGTTGGATTTCATCCAACGACTGAAATAAAAATCGCGTATATTATTCCCTGCACACTTGGAGCAAATGAACGGGACTGTATATATACCATTGAAGATGCTCTAAAGGAAGAATAGTTGTAACGTTTATCATTGGAAAAGAAAATATTATAGATGGAAAGAATAATGATAAGTAGTAGGATTTATGTGAGTGACAGAAGTTGTCATCCAATGTGGTCATCCCCACTCACACGAATTTAGTTGGATACGTCTAACTCAGACTTTGTATCATGACTCTAGATAGAAATGAGTGCCTAGTGGTCAAAAACTAAATTAGGGCTTAAAGATTAGATGTGTTTGTAGAATTTCAAAATTTTAATATATGTATAATGAAAAAAAAAAAAAAAAAATTGAGGGGGAAAAATGAAGGGCAATTTTAGAATTTCAAATTATGTTAAACTGCAAAAAAACTTAAAATTTATAAATAAATAAATAAAAAGTGCAAAAAACATCCCTACTATTTATTTGAAAATATATGCAAATTGTTCCTCTAATATTTGTTGACCATCAATTTTGGCAGATTTTCTTATATATATATATATATATATAAAGACCCCCAAAATACCATTAATATACCCTTAAAATTGAAATCTGTATTTTTTATTTTATTTTGTCTTAAGGCATTTTAAGTACTTCATTCTTTAAATTGATAAAATATTCTTATTTGCTCAATTTCGAAAATGTATAGATTTTTTTTTTTTTAAAACACTTTACCATACAAATTATTATGAACAGAAAATGAAAATATAAAAAATTTGAAGGGGCACTTGCCCTCGCCCCTACTCTAGGCCTGCTCATGAATCAAATTTAATTGGAATGTGGGTCCAATATGGTCCATAAGTTGAACGTGAATTTTGAATGTTAGCTAATTTGTGGGTCTTAAAATTTTCATAAATGTCTTGAATTTTAAAGAAATTTTTATAACTCAAGTCTTTGAAATATTGGTTGAAGCATTCTCAATGTTTATTTTATTCAAAAAAAAAAAAAAAATTGAAGATCCCAAAAATAATTTTTTAGCTCTCTATGGTCCATTAATTGTGATGTTTAGTATCCACTTTGGATATATGGCCGAGCGGTTTACTCACTGGACTTTGGAGCTTAGCAAGCCCAAGGTCTGGAGTTCGAGTTTCGTTGGGTTTTTTTTATGACTAGCTTCCACTACCCTTGCAGTGACTTACCCGGCCCGAGTGGGGAGACGTCTTTCCAAGTCCTCAAGAATTAGTCGGGTTGTTGAGGGACCGTAAGGGTTCGTGTCTTCCCAGACACCCCGGTTTAACTAAAAAAAAATTGTGATGTTTAGTGAATGGACGTCCTCTCTAATTCTGCTCATGTCTCTTTTATATGCTTAACTTCTTATTATTTTCTCCTTTGTCAATCTATATCAAAAGGGAGAGAGTCAATCATTAAGGGAGAGATAATTCTTTTGGGGGTGGTCAAGGGGAGTTTGCCTGCTCATCATTCTATTTTGATTGTTTATGCTCATTATTTATCATTGTCAATTTCTGACAAAAAGAGGGAAAGAAGGTGCTTGAGACTGACATGTTAATTTGAGGAGGAGAGTGATGTTGTTTTATGATTTAAATATTTGTTTATATTTTTCTTTATTAAGTTTGTTTTTTTTTCCTCTTATGTTGCGTTTGGTATGTAGGAATGGAATAAAATGCAAGAAGTAATGAAATAAGAATGGGAATGGAATAAAATGACCATTCTTATTCTATTGTTTGGTTGTAAATATCAAATGTATAGGAATAGAATGATAATAACCATTTTAATGTTTGATTGGACTAATTTAAAATTTAGAATGGAATAAATTTCGAATTGAGTTCTCCAAAATATCCATCTTTGTAACAAATAAATTAAATTAACACAATGACATTTTTTTATAATTTTTTTAAAAATAAATGGTGGCAGTGGCGATGGTGGATGGTGGTGACTATGGTGGTGGAGGTGGAAAGTGGTAATGGTGTAGGCGGTTATGTTAGAAGACGGCAGTGGTGGCAATGATGGAAGGCGACGACGACGGTGGTAGAAGGCAGTGGCAATAGTGTGGTGGTGGTGGAAGGAGATAGTGGTGTAGGTTATGGTGGTAGAAGCTAAAGGAGGTGACTGTAGTGGTGGTGGAAAGCAGTGGTGGTGGCGGTGGAAGGCGGCGACGGTGGTGGTGGAAGGCACTTGTGGAGTTGGCGATGGTAGAAGGGGTGGCGATGGTGGATGGTGGCAATAGTGGAAGGCGGTAGTGGAGGACAGTGGTGTAAGGCATTGGCGGTGGTGGCGATGGTGGAAGGCAGTGGCGGTGGCAGTAATGGAAGGTGGTGATGGTGGTGGAAGACGACGGTAGGAGTGAAAGGCGGTGGCAGTGGTGGTGAAAGGCCGTAGCGATGGCGGTGGTGGAAGACACTGGCAGTGATGCAAGGAGGTGATGGTGGCGGTGGTAGTGGTGGAAGGCGGTAGCGGAAGTGGAAGGCAGTGGTGGTAGTGGAAGATGGTGGCAGTGGTGGTGGTGAAAGGTGGTGGCAGTGGCGGTGGTAGTGGTGGTGGAAAACAGTGGCGGTGGAAGGCAGTGGCTGTGGAAAGAGGTGGCAGTGGTGAAAGGCAAGAACGGTAGTGGTGATGAGAGGTGGTAGTGGTGGTGAAATGCGGTAGCGGTGGTGGTGGTGGAAGGTGGTAGTGGTGGCAGTGGTGAAAGTGGTAGTGGAATGTGGTAGCGGTGATGAAAGACGATAGTGGTGGTGGCAGAGGTGGTGGTGGAAAGTAGTGGACGGTGGTGAAAGTCGATGGCGGTGGTGGTGGTGAAAAGCGGAAGTAGTGGTAGAAATAGGTGGTGGTGGTGGTGGTGAAAGACGAAGGTAGTTGCGGTGGAAGGTAGTTGCGGTGGAAGGTAGTGGCGGTTTTTGGACTTAATACATAAGGGCTTTTTGGGAAGTTGATTTTTTTTAAAAAAATTTACTTGGGAATGGAGTAGCCATTTCAAAGGTTTAGTTGTGGAATGGATTTTCATTCCAATAGAATAACCATTCCCATTTTAAATTGCATACCAAACAAATAAATGGTTGGAATGAACATTCCATTCCTGCACACCAAACGCAATATTAGTTTCTTTATTAAGCTTTCACAAAGGTATTTTAAATTTTGTATCGTAGAATATAAGGATTCATCATATTTTATGAATATAGGTGTTCATCATATTCACAAATAACTCAAATGCAGTGTGAAGCTTCAATTGGTTCAACTATTTTTATTTTTAACAAACTAGTTCAGCTATTTTTATTTTTGATAAATTTATGAAAATGCCAAAAAGAAAGATTTGAGATATATGATTTTGTTTTGGCAAATTTCGTGTTCAAAACGAGTTCGATCGAGTTATAATTTTCATTTTTTGTAAGTTTTGATGTCGGAAGCGGAACAAAAAGTGCAAGATACTTCGATTCGATAAGAACAGCATATCAAACACCTATGTTAAGTGAGGACACCTTATACATATGCTTATATTTGGTTGGGATTGCAAAATTCAGGTTTTTATGTTTAAATGTCGTTACAGATGCCTCGATAGCCTAGTGGGTTAGTGCATTCGATGCACTTTAAAGTGTTAGATTTTGACTCTCTGCATCTACTAATCTAACTTCCAACACTTCTTACCTTGTAAAAAAAAAAAAAAAAAAAAAAAAATTGTTTGAATTTGGTTGGCTAAAAGTGCAGCCGATCAAACTTTCAAGGTTAGAACTTCTACAGAATCCAACTGGACCCACTTGTACAATTTTGTTAAATTTAAACTTCCTTTTTAATTAAACTTGTGGGTACTTTGATCGTTTTTTACCTAATTTTCAACCTTCTTAAGGGCTCTCAAACATATATAAACACTCTCATTTATTAAAAAATACATGTCCTAGAGAATATCACTTTTACAAGAGAACTTTTGAGAAGGTTTTTCACACCAAAAAAAAAAAATCATCCTCGACTATTGTGTATATTTTTTTCTTTTCTTTGAGAGCACATATTATTGCACGTGAAGGAATTAAGATGGTTCGTGTTCCTCAAGCAACCCCTGTGCAAGGATTAGGGAGTGAGTCAGAAGTTTGTAACAATTGGAGGAGGAGGAGTAGGAGTAAGTCCGAGGCGTCTTGCAACTTGTTCTTGTAGAGTTGGGGGGGTGAGCCTGAGACAAAGTCTATTGTACTTTGCTTCGAGATAGTTGATTTTTTCGCTTAAGACAACTAAGTCTCTATGATTTTTTCACGATTGAGTTTTCATGCTAAAATTTTGGTGTCATCTTTTACTTTATTTACTGCTTTGTGCTATTGGTTTAGTTTTTATTTAGATAAAATTAAAATAATAAAAAAATCGGACAAATCATCCCCTCTAGGTTATTATTTTGAAATTAAACTTTCACAACCATTCCGCATAGCGCAACTCACATAAAACCCTTCCACCTGAGTAACCTCAACGAGCTAACTCATTTAAATTTTTAACTAAACACTTACTTTTTCAACTATAAGTATGACATTATTAAATGCATTTAATTGAATAAGTACTTAATTTCTTTTTTTAATTTTTTTTAACTGACAAGAAACACGTGCACGCCCACTTTTTGCCCCTATGGGGACTTGAACTCTCAGGTGATCAAGGAAATACAATTAGGTTACAAGACCCTTGATAAGTATTTAATTTATTTACAACTAAGTACAAAATTGGGGGTAAAAAAATAACTTAAATATGATGTTTCTTAGGTTTTTATCATATATATATAAATGTATACAAAAATCTTTCAATAATCATGACGACATGGTAGAGTATCATAAAATGAAAAGTAAGACTTCGTTATAATTCTCCATTTATTTATTTACTTATTCTTTCCTTCTCCTTTACTTCACTTGAGTCTAATATTAATGTGGATTATGTCATATTTTTCACTAGTGTAGTTATTGATATCATTGCACTTGGCCAAATCATATTAATTACTACGTAATTGCTTTCCTCTCATGCCGTCTCTAATTGATGCTAATTTTAGTTTTCCATTTAATCCAATTGTTTAATTGTATGGACAATACTATCCCAATCTCCATCGTACTAAATAATTGTTTTATAATAATAATAATAATAATGTTTGTTAAGTGTAGACACCCCATTTTATCCCTAACCTTAGAAAATTTCAAAGCCCCGCATCACTACTCTCCCAAACATACCTCAACCGTGTGATATCCCACAAACATTTCAATATTTCTTTTAAAAAACAAATTGCACTCACATAGTCAAATACTCTGATAACAACAGTCCAATGTAGCGCCAAAGTCGTTTGGTATAAAACCAACTACTTGACTAGTTTATTGATTTCGGATGATCCAACTCAAGTCCCAAATATAGAGCGAGGTCTCGAATGTACCAAAATCATGAGTAACTAGCACAATGGCGAGGTTCTTCACAATTACAAAAAGAAAAATATAAAATAATAAAACTAAATAATAATGATAATAACCATAAATACTCTAGATTGGGGGGCCTACCTCTTAAGCAAACGCCCTCAACCCCATGGGGGCCTACCTCTTGAGCAAGGCTCCTTTTTATTGGGATGGAAAAAACAAAGGGTGAATTGGGCCACATCACCCACTTTTCCCTAGAAATCCAAAATTGCCCCTCATTTACCATTCACACTCCTATCTCTATAAATACCTCTCAATTTTTACATTTCAGGGCTCACTAACCAAGAGAGGTAGTATGCGTAGTCAGAAAAACAAGATAGTCTCCCTTAGTGTAACGGATAGGTGCTTGCCCATTTACCCAAAAAGTTAAGCTATTGGGTAGTACTACATACCCACCCATTAATTTATACCCATTTCACTTCCCATCCGAATTCGATGTGGGACAAGTCTTCCCTTGTAACACTCTCCTCCACCCGAACTTACAATGCCCTCATTGCGGTCGGGCTACCCTGCCTACTCGAGTGGCTCACTTGGATGCCTTCCGAGCCGGGCGCTTAATGTGGTACCGGATCAAGGACTGAGTCTGGATCTGATACCAACTATAACGAGTAGGCGCTTGCCCATTTACCAAAAGCTTAAGTTATTGGGTAGTGTTGCATACCCACCTATTTATACCCATTTCAATTCTCATCCGAATCCGATGTGGGACAAGTCTCCCCTTGTAACACTTAGCCTCTACCAAGTTCCCTAGTTCTTTTCTTAAAGCTCCGACTTAATTTTCAAGTCCTGCACCCATAAGGAGTTGGATTAGAGTAACCGGTTTAGAGTAGGAAGCTGGCGAGTGTAGCCCTTTCGAATGTCCCTTTACATCGAAAAAGAACAAAAGGCATTTCTTAAAGCTTTGGTTTGATTTTTGAGTGGTACAAGCCATAAGGGATTAAATTGGTAGGATCGATTTAGAATAATCGATAGCCGGGTACAGACTCGTCTGGCATCCTTCTATGTTGAAAAAGAATATGGACCATGGGAAGTCCTCACCAACACGATAAAACTCTAGTTCTATCTCCGAGTGATGCATACCATAAAGGGTTGAATCGGAGTAACATGTTTTTTGTAGAATGTTAGCGGGTGTGGACTGATTCGGATGTCCCTCGGAAAATTATAATAAATTATGTAAATTTCAACCTTGTTAACTCTCCTGGCCTATGTTTTAAAGCTCCGATTTAATCTTTAAGTGGTGCATGACATAAAGGGTGGAATCGAAGTGACTGGTTTAGAGTGGACAGTTAGAGGGGTGCAGGCCCTGTACAAATGTCTTTATACTAGAAAATACAAATAGGTCATTGGGCAAATATCACACATGCATGAACCTCTCACATTTTTCCACATCTCTCACAAGAGGGTAACGTGGAATGATTTAATATTTTTTTAGTTAAAAGGGTAAGTTGTATAAATAAGGAAAAAGTATGTACAAGGGGGTCCCAAAGGGACAACACAAAGCCAAGAGGCTAATAGAGCAATGCAAGAAACTACAAACATCAATGAGTATAAACCAAAACAAAAGGATCAAAGCAAAAAACTAGTATCCAACATTCTTTTCACAAAAGCAAAGCAAAAATATGAACATAACCAAGGAGAACCATAGCATCCTTGTGTGAAGAGAAACTGTAAATCCTCTAAATTACTAAGCTACCTATGGTCAACAGAGGACCTTAGTTGAATTGAGGCCAATCTGCTTCTGTTGCATTTTTTGATTTGGTCAATGACATGGTGAGTTATGGTAGCCTTATTTTTGAATGCTCTTGCATTTCTCTCCAACCAAATAAAGTAAATAGCAGTAAAGAAAAGGAGTTTGTGAACCAATAAGCCTTTAGAGCTCTAGTTAGTAATGCACCATGCAATAAGATCGTGCCATCAACTAGGTCTAATGTAGAACCTTACAGTGTTGAATGAAGTTCTATATCTAAGACTCCTCATTTGCCAAACACAAGTAATAAACATTAGTGTAACGCTTAAAAAAGGGTGCATAACCTACATAGAGAACTAACCAAACAATGAAACCATGTTTGGGAATATGGTATTTAAACCATGTGGTATGGTGCCAGGGAAAAATGAAGGATGGTGGTAAAAAATACTTAATAGTATAAGAGATGAAAAATGACTTTGTTAGTGAAGGTAACCAAAGGATTGTATCTAGTTCAGTGGATGGACGAGGTTATATTGTGTGACGTTTCGCAATTTTTTCGTTTTCTCATTTCGGATATTTTTCGATTTTTTCTGAAATGATCTATTTATCGCCTCGTTTTGCGTGTCGAACACCGTGGGGTGTGCCGTGTGAGTCCTGGAAGTTAATTAGGGCCTTTCTTCAAGTTCAGGACTCTTAAAAATGCATTTTCAGCAATGTCGTCATTTTTCAATTTTTTGGGCCGGGGGGTTTCGGGTGGGACCCGTACTCGGATTTTTTTTTGGCATCATGGCACTTTATATATTATTATTGGTGTACATTTATCTGGGTAGGTGCTTAGAAGTGCAATTGTGGCATGTATATACATATATATATATATATATATATATATATATATATATATATATATATAAACAAGAAGACAAATGGGATATTTTGGGTCAATGGGACCCACCTTGACTAAACCACCCACATATGAACCACAAGTCACCATTTTGGGTCATATTTCTTTACCATTTCTACCGAGACTTCATTCTCCCTATAAAATCAATTTCTCTCTCTAAAAACTTAAGCTTTAAGTTTAGATTTCATCTTCTTCTTGTGGAATTTGAGTTTTGCCATTGAAGGTAAAATTGTAGAGTTCGACGAGAGCTACAAAGTGATCGGAGCAGATTTCCAATTGGGTGATCTTGAGGATTTCAAAAAATTGGGGTTTTTTACATCTAAATAGTTAGAGTTGTTTAATTGTCGAATTCCTTAAATTTGGTAGTTAATTGTATGTTTTTACCCCTTTTTAGCATGTTAATTTGATGCTTAAATTGAATGATTTGATTCTAGGCCATTGGCTTATGCATGAGTTCTGTCTAATTGATGTGTTTATATGTTAGTTTTGTGTATAAATTGTAAAGACATGCAATTAAATGGGCCATATGATGAATCATATATTTTTCTTATATGGTGGTGTTGATGTTTTTGGCTATATACATGCTCGATAATATTTTAATGTTTGAAGTATGCAATAAATGTGAATTAATCTCTTTGTGGTTGTATGATTGTCTATTGTGTTACGGAAGCATAATGAGTAGTGATTGATTCTGATTAAAGCGTTTCTATATGCATGGCACAAGGGTATCCATAGGCATTGAGTTGTATGGATGAGGGGCTTGTGTGTGGATATACGAAGGTGTGGATGTGATGTGTGGATATACGAGGGTGTGGGTGTGATATGTAGACATGTGAGTTGTGTGGGTGTGGTGTGGGGTTGCATTGGGCATTTCTTGCATTGCAAGTGTGTGTGGATGGTGATGATGATTAAATGAAAAAATGAAAATGTTGTATGTGAATCCCTCGCATGAGCCCCCTTGCTCTTTTTCCTTATTCATTATATGTAAGGCATGTGATTACTTACTTCTTATTTTTTTTTTTTTTTTTTTTTTTTTTTGCCATATTGTGTTAAGAATGTTATGTAATAACCTTAAGGTTTACCTTGTAAATGCAACCTTATTCTTTGGGCATGTCAAAGCATGTATTTTGGAATATATATATATAATGATATAATTTAATCCCGCTATAATAAACAGATGTTATTTTATCAATATATATATATATGTTTATGGTTGTTTGGGACAGTGTTTGATCATATTAAAGGTTTCATTTGTTAACTATATGATATCAAGTTGTTTGGGCACTCAAACAATGAGAAAAGTTCATTTCTGGGCCATTTTTGTCACTTCTAGGCCTTGTCGACTGGCTGGCAAGGTCCACTAGCCGACTGAGGGCCAAAACAGAGAGTTACCAGGGCCAAAAACTTGTTTCGGCCGGCTGACGCCTTCAGTGCATCAGGATTTTTGACCCAACTTCAAATGATCGTATCTCCTTCATTTTAACTCTAAATTGGGTTAAATTTGAGTCCATTTTCAAGGGTTTTAAATTAGCATTCCAATGGTACAAACCTCACCTAAAAAATACCAATCGCAAAGGAAGTTGTAATTGTTTTAATGAGGACTACTTCGAGAATTTTCTAAACCAAAAAGGGGCATTTTTGTAAAAACATTGTACTTGCACCTAGAACCTCAGAGAATGTGTTTATAAGGCTATGAAGACTTACATAGACTTAATTTGACTCATTTAGAGTCAACTCACATTTTTTCTCTTACCTCAAAATGACCATTTTACCCTTGGTGTCTCCGGGTCGGCTTAGGACCCGGTTAGCGATCCGGACCTCCGAGTTTGGGTCGTTACAAATTGTACCTGAGAGAGGAAGGGTGGGACAACCCATTGATTATTAGAAATTAGGCTATCAACTCCGAAAATCTGTCAAGTTAAAGAATTTCTACATCATTGAGGTTGAACTGGTGAAGAATATGGCTATTTAGTAACCACTAATCCGCCACACCATAGTATCAGAGCCCTTTCTCACTCTATGTTTGATTATACCTCTGGCCATACCTCTCAGCTTCAGTATTATTCTCTATAAACCAGTACTCAGTGTAGAGGCTTTAGCAGTCCAAAAGCTCACAGCTTTGATCAAGTACCTATAAGTCCATGCTACCCAAAAGCTTTCCTTTTTTCTTATAAAATCTTCCAAATGTACTTCAAATTTGCAATGATATTTGACATTTCAAGGTTTGGGAAATCAATACCACCCAACATCCTAGGCGTGTATACCATATCCTAAATGAGGGTTGTTCACTATCCACACCTTGGTTAGAGTGTACCTGACATTAGCTAGTAGGTAAGGGAAGGACTTTCTTTGTAGCATTTGCAGAGGTGGCATGGTGTGACTGAACAAGTCCCAAAAACTTAGGAGGATTTAAATTTGAAGTTTCCAAATCACACTTTGAGCAGAGATGACCAGCACGTAAAAACCTCCTAGCACCTGAAACTCAATAACTAAGGCTAGAATGAGCGGAGAGGGTAAGGATTGAAGCCTTTTAACGAGCTCCACCAGCTCTAATATTTCCATATAAAAACCAACTACTTCTTTAATCTTTAATTGAGCATCGAAAAGCTCATCATCCTTACTCTGAAAGAGAGTCCTCAAACGTGCCACCTCTTCTATAAAATCAAGCTTTAAGGCGTCCATGATCTATGCATCAATACTCTCAAGGAGATACACCACCTCGTTGATAAACAGATTGTTAGGATTGAGAATTGTGTCCTTCTGAAGCGCATTTTTAACTTTTTGATGGTAAAACCAGTCACCGAAGATAGTCATGGGGCGAATTAAGTTGGAGGGTAAGGATTATCAAGATTGTGTACAGAGGAGACTTAAGTATTTTAGTTTAGGTGGTAATGGAGGTTTGAGAGGTAAAGGTGGCTTAGGGTGATGGGAAACAGGTATGTTGTGATGGTTAAGGATAATATGTGATGTTTGTGTGAATTTGGTAGGTGATTTAAGGAGTGATGATGGAAGCTTTAGGATGATACCATGAGAAGATGGGCCATTAAGATAAGAAAGGAGAGGCCGAGAGGGTGGTTTAGGAGAGGGTTTTTCATAAAGGTCTCATGTTCTTTTAAGTACCTTTCTGTAAATGCCTTATCAACATGTAAAATTAATTGTTGTTTCCCTCAAATTATTGCATTTCTTCATTTAATCAGTTTTTTTTTTTTTTTTTCTTTCAAAATTGCATATTTTTCTAAAAATCATTAAAACTTACCATAAGGGTAAAAAAACTTATTTTTCAATTTTTAAAATCTAAAATTATCGGTGGACAAAGGAGTTAAATATCGAATTACTTAACTCCAGATCCACTCAATAGGCAATGAAATGCCTAGGTGCATCATCATATTGGTTTCAAAACTCAAAAACCATTTTTCTAAAACTAATTGAAACTTTTTTGTGAAATTTCAAATGATGAAGACGCAAGGCTATTATATTAAAATATGCAATCGTGATGTTTTCATAAATGCTTTAGGTTCTTAACACATTCCCCTGGCAAAATCGAACCCCCAATCTCACGAATCTCAATAACGTATAGAGCCACTGTGAAAAGGGCCTTTCTAGAAAAGTCTTTTGAAAAATTATTTCAAAATTTACATTTTGTAAAGAATTTATTTTTACCCCAAGGGGTTGGTTTAAGTGGGTAAAAACTTAGCTCTTGTGCCTCAGGAAGTATTAGGTTTAAGGTTCGAATCCTATTGGTTGTAAACAATTCCTTTAGAGGGGGAGTGTAAATATCAATTAAACAATTCCTTTAGAGGGGGTGTGTAAATCTCAATTAAGGAAAGAAAAAAAGAATTTATTTTTAAAGTTAACATAACACACCTAAACCCAATGTTAGATGACTCTTTGAATCTCTGCACTAGGCTGTACTACATCTTAGTTTGTTGCATTAAGGTAATGTTTCAATTCTCATTTTTTCATTTCGAGACATTAAGGGTTTGTTTGGCAGTTGTTTCTGTTTCGGGTTTTTGCTTCTTCCAGTGTACTATAGCAAAGCAAAAGTATGAAATATGTTTGGTAACTTTTGCAGGCAATTTGAATAATACAAAAACGCTTCCGAAAAGAGGCCATATTGGTGCTTCTGGTTACTTTAGCACTGTAGCAAAAACATTGTTCAAAAAAAAAAACTCTAAAATGACTTTTTAACAAGCCATTTAATTTTTAAAACTTGTAACACTTTTTAACCAAATATGTTTTTATGTTTTTAATTCCAAAAATGTTAAAAAATAAAATACGTTACCAAACAAGCTTCTGAATAGTATTGAATACATTTCAAAGCAGAAACATTATCAATGTTTTGAATCAAAGTAAAAGCATAAAGCAACTGTAGTTACCAAATGAACCCTAAACTTCTCTTAAAAAAAACCTTCGAAACTGTGCATGTCAAAAACCTGGTGCGACACATAGGAATAATTGATATGGACACAGAACAAGAGTGTAACACGACAAGGACAATGACACAAATAGGGATACTTCAAGAAATAATAATATATATTATTATATTGAAAGAAAATAATTTTTACTTATTTTATTTAGATTATCATGATGAAATTACTAATTTAGAGCTAAGAGGTAGATAGACATTGTGTTTGTTTTCTAAAACTTTAAATTAATTAATTTTTATTAACATATAATATATTAAAACAGCACTAAAAT
>NW_026775892.1:74479-111802 GCF_030987335.1 Cornus florida | reverse complement strand
AAAATTTTAGACAAGTGTTGTGTATTTGGAGGCTGATTTACTAATATGAAGAGAATTATTGTGAAAGATATAAGGCATAAATAAATAGTGGATTATTTGACAAAGCTGTATTATCTTCAAAACTAATACTCCTACTACATAGCAAAATATACAGAGTATATCATATAAACATAGTCTTTTTCTCTAGGAAGGCATATTACATAGGTAATATCAACAAATCAAGGCATACTGGCTCTTCTGCGCAATTTGTTAACTAGAAAATACGCAAAAATGAAAATGTCTATGCAACAAAAGTTAAGTGGACAGAAATTATATAACCATAAATCAAATTTATACACACTAACTCTATAATCATACACATGTGACAAATTTTAAATATATACAAGATCATCACTAAGGCAGAGCAAAGCAATTTATGCTCACAACTCAACTGCAGTGAAGATAAGCAATTTAATCACTAAAAAATTACGATATCAAATTTATTTACGATTTACGATGTCGTATGTATGTTAATGCACACATGTGAATGCAAACATCAGGCACCTCATCTATTATGCTCAAAACATTAGGCAACATTATTAAACTAAAAATGGCTAATTCACCCTCACCCAACTACAAAACTTCAAACTTTTGGAACAGCCGCTTACTATTGATAAAAGCAGGACTCCAAATAAAGAATAAATACCTTCTGCATTTTGTGGGTTTTTAGGGCGATCAGTTATGGGGTTCTCTTTAATCACCGAAAAGGAAAGAGGGAGATAAGGCAAGACAGAGGTTTCGATTTTCTTGAATCAAAGAAAGAGCAAGAGAGTTTAGGGTTTTCTTCAATGTAGCAATGGTTCTCTTCACAGATCCAAGCCTCAGATGCAGAAGAAAGGTTAGGGTTTTCTTCAAAGGAAAATGTTAGGTTACAATTTACATATACTTTAGGATATATATTACGAAAATGTTAAGATGTACATTAGGAAAATGTTGTAACTCACTTTACAAAAGGATTGGAATGCAGATAAGAAAGAATTTGGGATGCAACTTATGAAGAATTTGCAATACAAGCCCAACGACCAAACATTTTCTTACTATTGTAACACTCTAAAACACTCTTTTTGCTCCATTCATGTACTCTACAAATCCTCTCATTTTTTATCCTCACAAACAAACACTCATACCCCTAATAACTGCACAATACAAAAGCCATCAATTCAAATTCACCAATAATTTTCTATTTCTGGGTTTCTTACCAAAAATGTGTCTATATATTCTTACTAATTATATTTGTTTCTGCCATTTACTTCTTATGGAAATAAGACGATTCCCTTCAAAATCAAATCTAAGAATTATGATTCGTACCTGCTTAGGTTTAGCAACCAAATTTTGGGTTCATTCACAAAACAATCGCTGCTTCCGGCTTCCATTTGGAAAGAGAGGTTAGGGTTTCTTATCAAAAATGTGTATATATTCTTACTAATTATATTTGTTTTTGCCATTTAGTTCTTATGAAAATAAGATGATTTCCTTCAAAATCAAATCTGAAAATTATTATTCGTACCTGCTTAGGTTTAGTAACCCAAATTTGGGTTCATTCACAGACTAGTCGTTGCTTCCGACTTTGATTTGGAAAGAGAGGTTAGGGTTTTCTTCAATGTAGCGATGGTTCTCTTCGCAGACCCGAGCCTTAGATGCACAACAGAGGTTCGTACATGCTTAGGTTTAGCAACCCAAATTTGGGTTCATTCACAGAACAATCGTTGTTTTCGGCTTCGATTTGGAAAGAGAGGTTAGGGTTTTCTTCAATGTAACGATGGTTCTCTTCGCAGACCCAAGCCTCAGACGCACAACAGAGGTTACGGTTTTCTTCAACTACAAAATCGGTAGGACCTTCTTCCTTCTTTCTTCTTCGCAGACCCACGCAGACCTCCTTCTTCACACAACAAAGTACCTTCTTCCTACGCAGACCTTCAGATGACCTCCTTCCTTCTTTCTTCTTCACAAACCCACGCAGACCTTCTTCGTTCTTTCTCTTCTTTGCATTCCTTACAAATTCTGTAAAGTAAGGGCTAGGGCTAAATAGACAATTCCATACAATAAGTAATGGTCAAATGGACAATATGCCGTATAAATATAACCTATATCGTATTATTACACAAATATACTATATTATTACACACATTTAATACAACTTCAGTTACTTTTTTTACCCACTTTTTTAAGTGACGTGGCCATTTCTCCTTCACTCATTCCAAAATGGAGGAACTTGTGCACTGTGGGACTGGAGGTGATTTTCACCCGTGATTCTTCACCTTCATTAGAGTGAAAAAAAGTCTATAAATAGGTGAGTCTGACTATTAACAAGCTCTAAGCTCGAGGTGTGGGACAACATTACAAAATTTCTTTAACATATATTACTAGAATTATTTTATCCTTTACTTCTTGTGATATATGTGATCAAACATGAGCTTTATATCTAATATGCTTTCCGAGTTTTACATCATCAGCATATGAATCTAGGGATATTTAGGCAATTGCTTAAACATATCAGTATTTATAGTTTGGATTGATCAAAAGAGTTTATTTCCGGGGGTTAAGTAGATTTTGATTTTCATAAGAGTGAATTTTCGAATTCTATAGTACTTTGTGGTTTGATCGAATAATATAATATTTGTGAATTCCCTTAGCCTCAAAATTACTGGATGAGGTCTTCATAACTTTTCTTGTTTGGCAACATGGAATTGGAAATAATTTTGATTCAATTTTTTTAGTTGTTCTTTTGAGTTACTTTTCTCCAATTCCACCAATTTCAATTCAAAAATTCCTATTATAAGCCAGCCAAACGCATCCTTAATGATTTTACAATATAATTCTATTATAATGTCAACTTCCAATCCAAAAAACAAAAAAATCAAACAAGAAAGACTTGCAAAATTCATCCATCCAAAATCCAAAATGATAAAAATAATAATAATAATAATAAGGTCCATGTAATCCATCTCTACACCAAAGTTGTACGTTAATCAATGGGGAAGACTATAGAATGGCTTTAAAGATTGTAAAATCCTACAGACAAGTTAAAAAAAATAAATAAATAAATAAAGGAGGGTGTTAAATTAACATATAATAAGCCTAAAACAAACTTAAGAAACAAATATATATATATATATATATATATATATATATATATAATGAAGCATTTAGGCGCAAGTCCACTTAAGCATATTTTCTAGGGATTTTTGCACATAATTGAACTTATGGACTTATATTCACCGTGAGTCAAAGTATTGAAAAATAAAGCTCACTGAATTACTGATGTGGCATGAACTTTCACGGTTTCTTAAACTTTGTTGCCTAAAATACCCCTTGCTCTGTTTGAATCAAATTACTTTATTGTCCCCATTTTACTTATTTATCCAGGAAAAAATTGTCTCCAAACCTCTCACTGGAGGCTGTCCTTAGAGGGGTAAATTGGTGACTTGACCTTTTAAGTAAAAAGGGTATTTACTTTGGCAGGTTTATATACATACATATGTATGTATCTGTACAAGAATTTATACAAAATGAAATTCAAATTCTCTCCAAAACATAAAAGTGATTTCCTTCCAAAATTTTATTCTATATCCTCTTGATATTTCATTATTTCCCTCTAGGTCTCTCTCCCTCTGAAATTGAAGTCTCTCTGATCTGATCTGAAATTGAAGTCTCTCCAATCCGACCAAAGATCAAGCTTCGTAAATTTCGGCAACAATCTCATCAAACAAGCAAAACGTTGTCCCTTTTCAAAAGAAGCTCCGATTTAAAGTAGAAGCACCATACACTCCGGAAACAATGGAGCTTGGCCAGAAACAATGGAGCACAATCATTAACTTTGCTGGACATTAATGATGTGAATGAAGCTTGGCCGGAAACAATGGAGGTTGTTGGGTTTTGTTTTTTTGGTTCTGCTCGCCGGTGTTGGGAGGCTCATTGACGGACTGAAACTGCAGCAAAGAGCTTGTGATCTGGTCACTGAAACTTCAATCAAGCTTCTGGGTCATCGAACAAAAATCGGCATTGATTGTGAATGCTATTATTTGATTTGATTTTTTTTTTTTTTTTGTTGGTAGTTTGATGCTAATATTGTAGGGAGATATGGGGGAGGGTGACTTGTGGATTTGAAATTTTCATTTTTTTTGTATTTTTTTTTTTTTTTTTTTTTTTGTTGAATTGTTGATACCAACTAATTGAGGCAAGATCTGGGGGAGTTAATGTTTTGAGGCCTCTGTTGTTTCGTAGATAGAATGATTGCACAAAATTTATTTTTTTTGGTAATGTAATTACACAAAATTTTAATTTGTCAAAAGATTGAGATATAATATAATGCATATACACAAAATTTCCTTTGCTAATGACAGCTTTAAAATAAGTAGCAAAAATTTGTTTTTTTTGGGAATGTAATTACACAAAATTTTAATTTGTCAAAGATTGATATATATAATGCATATACACAAAATTTCCTTTGGTAATGATAGTTTTTAAATAAGTAGAAAAAGTGAAAAAATAATAACATGCTAAACAAAAATATTTTGAGCAAACATTAAATTACGTAATATTAAACAAATATATCTTGAAAACATCACAACTTTAAATTATAATGTTTCAAAAATCAATTATATGATACATCTCAACTTAATTGTAGCATATATTATTTATGAACTTTATAATATAACAATAATATAAAAAGGAATGGGATGAAATAAATCCATCAACTTTATAATATAACAATAATATAAAAAGGAATGGGATAAAATAAATCCATCAACTTTCTTTTATGAGTGGAAGATTGTCTCATTGTCAAAAGTGAAAACATATTACACAACTTAAGCTTAACATGTTTCAAACGTAAATTATATCTAGCATCACAAATTACTTGTAACACGCATCACTTATTATATAAATTAATGTCTAAAATATAATGAATACTTACCTATGCATATCTTGATTTAAAATTGCTAATTTACTTTATTGTTGGCAAAATAGATTTTTTTTTTTTTTTTCAAAATCAAATTTTATTAATCAACAACCGAAGGGAAGATGATATTTTGTGAAGTATATTTTTTATATGTGTTATGAAAATATTCTGATACAATATTCAATTCACACATGATACATGTTGTAAGAACTTGCGATTCTTATTTTTTGTAATCTAAAATTCTAAATTTATTTCTGATATGTGTTATGAAAATATTCTGATACAATATTCAATTCATACATGATACAATTGTAATCTAAAATTCTAAATTTACCTATCCACTATGTCTCTCAAATATGTTTTGAGATGCATAATGGATAGGAAAATTTGTTGTGATTCTAAATCTGTTGTTTTGTAGATAGAATGATTGCACAAAATTTTTTTTTTTTTTTTTTGGAATGTAATTACATAATATTTTAATTTGTCAAAATATTAAGATATATAATGCATAAACACAAAATTTCTTTTGATAATGACAACTTTTAAGTAAGTAGCAAAAAGTGAAAAAAATAATAACATGCTATTTAGACCTATTTTTCAAGAAATAAGTTTTTATCTCATATTTCCTCCCAAATTTTGATCACCCATCTTTAAATTCAAGATCATTATCCATTAATTGCCAAATCACAATCATCTCTCATGGTAAGTATACATCATTACCGCTGATTGATCTAACGGTCAAAATTGGGCCACGCCAATTAAAAAAAGGAAATCCTTTTTTAGTTAAATGAAAAAAATAGTGAAATAATGTCAAGGCAAACACTGCCTTAATTATCCAAACCCAGTTCTCTCTCCCCAATCTTTCTTCCCCAAATCTGGTTCTCTCGTTTGTCTCTCTCTCCAACTATGCGAAGAAGAAACCATGGGTTTTTTGTAGTCACCATCCTTTATCAGACAAATCAATTCCACTTTAAAGCGTGTATATGTATATATATATTTATGGGAATAGGAGGAAACATAAAATCAATTGAAATCAATTCCATTATTTTACCCAGTTAATTCCATTATTTTACCTAGTTAATTCCATTACCCATATAAGGATGAAGGTATTTGGTGTCGGTGAAAAATCACAGGAGGATGAAGGAAGAAGAAGAGAATAGAAACAAGAAGAAGACGAACGGAAAAGAAGAAGTAAAAGTTAATTGGGTTTTTATTGAATTGGGTCCCACATATAATTGAATAAAATACTTCTATATATAACTTTTGTATACGATATTTGTACATGGTAAAACAAAATTGAGTTTAGTAACTTTTTTAATTCACATGCTGAATTGGCGCTTACTGGACAGTGACAAGGCAATGACAAGGCAACTCTAGGTGACATGACTTCATCACAACCATTAAAGACAGCCTCCAGTGAGAGATGCCATGGAGAGGATTTCTGCCTTATTTATCCACACAAATCCCATTAACCCTGCCCCCATAATATCAGCATCCAAAATATCCCAAAAGGAACCCACTTTGATTTCTCTCTCTAAAGCCTTTCTTCCTTGCCCTGCCCTGCCCAAACCCACATTGATTTCTCTCTTCATGTAGAACAAAGCTTTGATCTACTCTTCTAAGTTGATTTCACACCAGATCTGTTTGAGATGCTTCACATCTAAATCAATGAAAAAAAAAAAAAAAAAAAAAAGCGTAATATAACGAGTGGGCGCTTGCCCATTTATTCAAAAGTTTTAACTTGTTGGATAATGTTACATACCCACTTATTTATACTCAATCACTTTCCTATTCGGATTCGATGTGGGACAAATGACCTTTGTTACATTCTTCCTCACCTAAACTCGCAACGCCCTCTTTGCAGCTTGGGCCACCCTGCCTACCCGGGCTGGCTCACCCGAATGTCTTCTGGGCCTGGCGCTTAACGTGACACCGAATCAATGACTGGATCTGGTACCAACTGTAACAGGTGAGCACTTGTCCATTTAATTTGTGTGAATGAATAAATTAAATGGGGACAATAATGTAATTTGATTCAAACAGTACGAGGGGTATTTTAGACAACAAAATATGATGAACAGTGAAAGTTCATGTCCACGTCACACAATTCAGTCAATTTTATTTGTAGAAACTTTAAAACTTTGACTCCATGGTGATTATAGATCCATAAGTACACTTACATGTAAAAATTCCTATTTTTTTCTATTACTTTCTTTCCATGTTCAGAGCAAAACATTTGCGTGTGTTATTTTTGTTATTTAATCCTAACAAGTAGCACAAGTGCCACCGAATAAGATCATCTATGCTCTGTGGAAAACATTTTTTTATATTTATTCTATTGGATACCCAATTATTAATAAGTAAATAAAGGGTTTTAGACACTACTTAAATAAATCATCGAAGTTACAAAATCCTACTGGCCAAAGGAATTGTAAAACTTGAATAATTTGATGAAAATAAAGATTCACCAAGATGAGATCTTGTACAATGATAATTGTCATTGTAGATATGAATGATATCTCTTCTTAAAATGGAATCTTGCTGTGATAAATATTAAATAGAAAGGCATAGACGGGTATAAGAATTCAAGTGGAGGTACTTTGCAATTATTTGATAAAATTTTCTGTTAATCCTTCATTATAAAGATACCTATATAGTCTGGGAAATCGAATTAGAGCCTGTTTGATTTACATTTTTGTTTTGGGCTGTGTAGGTGCAAAATTTCGCCCAACCAATAATGATTGAGAAAAATAAAACAACTCACTCAAAAACAATAAAAATAAATAAGAACAGTGTGTAAAGAAGCGTAGAATTGCTTGATTTTTTATTGGAGGTCTTAGCCTCTATTTATATACAAAAGATTGCAAAATTATGGTAGGACTCGCATTACTTGCCCTCCAATTCTTTCTATATAACCATTCTTTTCTAATAGAGTTCTTTCCATTGTCGAATCTTCCATACATAGAAATTGCCTTGTACAGAACTTCCTATCCGAATTTTCCTTCTACAGTAAATCCTTCAAATGGTAGGATTTGTGCATTCTTGGGCTGAATATATTTTGATCCGGCTGGGCTTGGGTAACAGGCCGGATGTTAAATACTCATACGCTGGGCTGACGACAAGCTGGGCTGATGACTTCTTGATTCGGCCTTGATGGAAGTTGGAGGATAAATAACAATGGTCTTGGGCTGTAAATACCCTCAACTTGGGCTTGAGCATGATGGGCCTTATATGTCCTTGGAATGTAGATATGGGTAATGGTGACGTGTGCGCTTTTTATTGGAGGGAGTTTTTTTCCCTCCACACTTTGGCCCAAATTCTATTTTTAATTGAGTGACGGCTCCTATTAAAGAGGGAATTGAAACCGGTTTTTACTTCACTTCAGAAACGGTTCGTGGTCTTTCGTTATTACTCCGTCACATAAGATTTTGCAAGAGTTACATTTGCCCTTGCTACACTTCTGCATCCTTCATTCCATCGCTTCCTTCGCTTTGTCAGGTTAGTCTCGCATCTTTCTCTTCAATCTTTCATTATGAGTACTTCATCTACTCCCGAACGTGCAAACCTTGGGGATTCTGAATCCACACCTTCATCTTCCCCCGTTTGTATTAGGGTTCCCCCTCCTAGGGTTTCTACAGATCGCCCTTCGTTGAATCCATTCGGTACTTCCCCTCTCCCAACCGAAACATCCACCTCAGGCTCTGATTATGTTCTTACCCATGAAGAGAAGAAAGCAATCATCTCTATTCGCGGCATCAAGTTCTCTATTGCTTCGGTAATGGAAGAATTTGATATTCCTGAGGGAGTAGAAATTGCAGAATATCCCGAGGGTGCCGATTTCACCTCCGGCGAGGGAATTGAGGAGGATGAGTTGCTTCTTTCGGTAGGGCACCTTAACGCCCTCCGATTCCCTCTTCATCCCTTCTATCATTTAGTTTTCAACAAGCTAGGTCTCGCCCCCCTTCAGGTAAATCCTAATTTCTTTCGCATCCTTTCGGCACTATTGGTGCGCCGGAAATTAGAGGCTCTGGATTTGACCCTTGCCGACCTTCTGCTTACTTACAATATATCTAAGCATGGGACCGAGCCTGGTCGCTTCTTTTTTACTTTTCCCCTTCATCAGAGGATATGCACAAACCTCCCTTCATCCGAAAAGAAATGGAAAGAAAGGATGGTTGTAGTTAAAGGAAAATGGTTCGTGTCCCAATCAATTGCGCTCCCTATCCCGCGCAAATTTGGGAAATTAGGTATAGAATATTTAACCTCCCTTCATACCAAGTGTTCTGGCTGTTTTCCTTGCCAAGTCTTAATATTTCGTCGTATTTATGAGTTTCTTGGTGTTTTTTCAGCTACATTCCCATCCTCCGCAGCAAGGAACAGACTTTCTTTTCTTGAGGAATGAGTCTGGAGTGACCCCTCGCCTATCGAGGACCTGCTAACTTCTTCAAACCTCAAGGACATTGCCTCCAGTGCCGTTGCTGCAGACCTCATGGATCTGTCTCTACCATCCTTTGACAGTTTCCCCATGACTGAGGAGGAGATACAGAGGGCTGAGGCTTTAAAAAAAAAAGCCGAAGATGCCCAACCCTTGGTCGTCATTGGATCAACTGAGGATGAAGTGGAGATTAAGGAACCACCATTGAAGAAATCTCGCCTCAACCCCTCATCCTCTGGCAAGGGCAAGGTCCCTTCTAAAAGCAGAGGGAAAAAGGCTGGAGAGGCCGAACCTGAAGATGAAGTCAGGGCCTTTGTCTTAGCTGAGACTGGGGCTCCTTGGACTCCTTCCTTCACCAGGGCTGACAGGTCAGTCCTGCACTCAGGGGATTCTGTGATTACAGACCCTTCAGCTGCACTGGCGGTGGCTCGAGGAATGTGGCTCCCAAAGGACGAGGAAGCCATCAGCCAAATGGGGTTAGAGCAACTACTCCCCTCTGCCCCAGTCCGGGCCATAGAGGTTCGCATTGCTCCTTCAGCATTAAGTTACTCTTGCTTGCTTATGTTTCTCTTTATGCTTATATTTGCTTCCCTGTTAAACAGAGTCTATACCACACCATGGCCCTCTGCGCCACTGCTAAAGCTCAATCCCTCTCCATCAAGAAGTTGGAGAAGGATCTTGACAATGCAGAGAAGAGAGCCACTACTGCCTCTACCAATCTGAAGATAGCTTCTGAAGCCAAGGATGCGTACAAGAGGCAGTTGTCAGCCTCTGAGGCTAAGGTGGATTCTCTTCAGGCCGAGGTTCAACGCCTGACCGAGGCTCTTACTACTTGCTTCAAGGTGGGGAAGCAAATGCAGGGGCGCTACTCTTGTCTGGCGCACCTGGCTAGTGCTAAAGCGTTCCGGTCTGGCTATAATCAGGGCTCAGGCCCTAAGACGATGGATCCAGACGCTTTTGACAAGAAAGTGGGGGTGCACTTCCCATACGATGAAGGGCCAGAGGCTTTGGAAGCTGAAATCCGCTTTTCCGAGATGGTGAAGGTGCACCTGAAGGGTACTCCTAGCTCCCCTGCTCCTGCGGCTTCAACTCCTCCTACCTCAAGTCCTAATGTAGTGGATGCTTTTGAATCTACTCCCTTCGATCCGAAGAGGAAGTAGAGCCATGTATTTTGTTTTTATGAACAGCCTGTTTTGGGATAATGAATATAATTTTTCGTTTAGGCTTGCCTGACTTGTTTTTGCTGTATGCTCTTGATACTGTTCATATTTCTCTGTCTGGTAATGTGTTTAAACACTAAACATTGTCTTTATGCTTCGGATTTATGCTATCCATGAAAACGCAAGGATTATGGGAAGAAGGAGATCCTTTTAATAGTTTAGTTGATATCGCAAGATGATTCATATGGACAATGATTTAACTGTTAAATGAACCCTCCTTGCCTTTTACTTGCCTGTGGTAGACGTATACATACTCTTTCCTTCTCATGTGTTCCTGATGTGAGGTGGAGTATGATGAACTTATGATATATCCGCATCCACAGGGTTTTAAACACTTGGAGTCTGATGGAAAGAGTTCTGATCCGGGTACCAGAGGTCTAAAGCGAATTACTCCTCGGCACTGAGTGCGGAGGACTAGTGCTGAATAGGACACTTAGGGTCCGAAGCTGTCTCGGATACTTAGGATCCGAGGTGAATTATCCATTCCCTGGCGTGGAGCCAGAGGGGGGGTTTCGCCAAGCCGAACACTTAGGGTCCGAGGTGAAATTTTGCCGAGCCGAACACTTAGGGTCTGATGTGAGATTTTCGCCGAGCCGAACACTTCGGGTCTGAGGCGAGATTTTTGCTGAGCCAAATACATAGGGTCTGAAGCGAATGACCTACTCTCCGGCGCTGAGCCTGAGGGGAGGTTTAAATGAATCACTCCCCGGCGCTGAGCCAGAGGGGAGGTTTTGCCGAGCCGGACACTTAGGGTCCGAGGCGAGAGAACTACTCCCCGGCGCTGAGCCTTAGGGGAGGTTGTGCCGAACCGGACACTTAAGGTCCGAGGTGAATGAATTACTCCCCGGCGCTGAGCCTGAGGGGAGGTTTTGCCGAGCCGGACACTTAGGGTCCGAGGCGAGAGAACTACTCCCCAGCACTGAGCCTGAGGGGAGGTTGTGCCGAACCGGACACTTAAGGTCCGAGGCGAATGAATTACTCCCCGGCGCTGAGCCTGAGGGGAGGTTTTGCCGAGCCAGACACTTAGGGTCCGAGGCGAGAGAACTACTCCCCGGCGCTGAGCCTGAGGGGAAGTTGTGCCGAACCGGACACTTAAGGTCCGAGGCGAATGAATTACTCCCCGGCGCTGAGCCTAAGGGGAGGTTTGTTTTATATTTTTCCTCAAACCACTTATCATGAGGCCGAGGACTCAAAAATGATAGGAGGCCAAGAAAGCGAGTAACAGTGGCTGTGAAGTTTTCCAAGTGTTGACTTTAGAGACCTGCCTCCACTGATACTCCCTTCTTGGCAACCAAATGTTGTGGACCACGCATATATGAACCGCATTTCTTTTCTATTTCTATTCGATATGGGACATGGACTAAATTTTGTCAAAAAGGTCGGTGTAAGGAATGCCTCTGGTATTGAGCTTGACAGCCTTAAATACCAATGAGCCCTCCTTACACCGTGATTAACTATTTGAATATTTCCATATATAACAGAACGTGACACATACTTTTTTGTCGATGTGGGATAGAAAGGTTTAAGCACAGGCCATAACTCATGTTTTGTTGCTTTGTGCTTTTTTGTTTTTGGTCAAAAAATCAGACGAATTTTTGTTTTGTGTCAAAAAATAGTCAAAAAATCAAACGAATGCCATGCATAGTATGGCCCCCCATTTTTATAAAAAGAAACAAAAATAGAGGAAAGTGATATTGAATATAGAAGCAAAATAAAGAAAAGCTTGGCTGACTGTGGATATACACAGCTTTATTTGTGAAGAAGTTGTAGCAAAATGGACAAACTTAACTAATGGAAATACCTTTTCAGGTGTATTGCATTCCAAGGATGCGCAATGGGACGTCCGCCAGCTTCGGCCAAACGATATGCTCCTTTCCCCACTACTTCGGTAACCCTGTAGGGGCCGGTCCAATTAGGTTCCAGTTTCTTTACATGAGCTGTCTCCTGCTTCAAAACCCAATCGCCTACCACAAAGCTCCTGAATCTGACGCGTTTGTTGTAACTGTTACACACCTGCTGTTGGTATGCCGCGAGACGAATTGCTGCTGCATCTCTCCTTTCGTCCACCAAATCAAGGCTATGTTCGAGTTGTTGCTCATTGTTCCCCTCCAGTACCAAGGATGTCCGAAGGGTTGGGATTATGGACTCAGTATGAATGACAGCTTCGGATCCATATGCCATAGCAAATGGGCTTTCTCCCGTGGGTCGTCTTGGAGTGGTTCGATAGGCCCAAAGCACTTGAGGGAGATTCTCGTACCACTTTGTCTTCAACTTCTCTAACTTTTTCTTTAAGCACCCGAATATCGTGCGATTAGTTATTTCAGCTTGCCCATTGCCTTGTGGATGACTAACTGCAGCCAATTTTTGCAGGATTCCATGTTCGCCAAAGAATTTCCTTGTACTTCTGTTATCGAGGTTCTTACCATTGTCCATTACAATGACTTTTGGTACCCCAAACCGGCAAATAATGTTGCTCCAAATGAAATGTTTTACTTCTTCGTGGGTGACGCTAGAGAAGGCTTTGGCTTCCACCCACTTGGTGAAGTAATCCGTAGCCAGAAGCACATGTTCCTTTTTTTCCATGGTTTTGGGTAATGGTCCTACTATATCAATCCCCCATTGGGCGAACGGCCATGGATTAGCCATGGCGTGCAAACCTTCGGCAGGTTGGTGCTTTATTGGACCATGGCGCTGACACTTATCACATCGTCTTGTGTATTCCTTGGCATTCCGAGCCAAGTATGGCCAGAAATAACCTTGGGTTAGAATTTTGTGTGCAAGGGATCTTCCTCCGGAGTGGTTTCCACAATCTCCTTCATGAACTTGTTTTAGAATTGTGAGAGCCTCAGTAGGAGTTAAACACTTGAGATAGGGACCGGAGAATGACCTTCGGTACAACTGGTTATTGATGATTGCATACTTAGCCGCGGTAAGCCTAAGCTTCCTTGCCTCAGCTTTCTGATTCGGGAGAACCCCTTCCTTGAGGTAGGCCTCGATTGGATCAATCCAGCAGGGCTCGCGTGGTACTTCCGGGATCACCATCACCTCTTGCCGGGGATTAATGCTGGGTTCTTCGAGAACATCGATTGGAACAAGCCGAATCAACTCTTCATCTGAAGATGATGCGGCTGCGGCCAATCGATCCACTTCGGCATTTTCATCTCGTAGTACCTGATGGAACTCGATTTAATCAAACTCCTGGATAGCACTCTCTACAGCATTTTTGTACGACTTCATACGTTCCTCCTTGGGAGAATATTGCCCTGTCACTTGATTGATCACAAGCTGTGAGTCACTAAAAACTTTTAAACATCGTACCTGCAGCTGTTTAGCTAGCCGAAGTCCGGCAAGCATCGCCTCGTACTCGGCCTCGTTATTGGTAGATGGGAAATCTAGCAAAATTGACTGCTGCAACTTGGTACCCTCGGGTGTTGTGATTTCAATACCGGCCCCTGCTCTCTTCCGGTTGGAAGAGCCATCAACCCGTAACTCCCAGTATGGCTCTTGAAGTGTCGGTTCCTCAGGTTGATCTTCGTACTCTAGTAGGAAATCCGCTACTGACTGCCCCTTGTGAGATACCTTCGGTGCATAGGTGATGTCAAAAAAGCTAAGTTCAATAGCCCATTTTGTAATTCGACCAGACAGGTCTGGTTTAGCTAGGATAGCCCGTATAGGGTGATTTGTAAGTACCACTATGCTGTGAGACTCGAAGTAATGTCGAAGTTTCCTCTTGGCATAAATTAACGCCAGGATTACCTTTTCTGTCTTGCTGTACCATGTCTCGGCATCCGTCATCATTTTGCTTGTGTAAAAGATTGGGTGTTGAACCTTGCCTCCTTCCTTGATCAACACTGCGCTTGTTGCTACAGCTGATACTGCCAGGTACAGGATGAGAGTGTCCCCGGGCGTTGGAGCAGAAAGGATTGGGGGTTTTGTCATGTAGCTTTTCAATTGATTGAGAGCTTCCTACTGCTGAGGTCCCCACATATCTTTGTTTTTGGATCGAATAGCATCGAAGAAAGGTTTATACTTATCAGATAATCGAGATATGAACCGGCTGAGAGCCGCAATTCGGCCGGTTAGAACTTGCACTTCCCTGCGGGTTTTCGACTCCTGGTTCTGTATTAATGCCTTTGCCTGAGCTGGGCTTACTTCTATTCCTCTTTTATTCACGACGTGCCCAAGGAACTGTCCTGACGAGACGGCGAAGGAGCACTTGGTGGGGTTCAGCTTCATATTGTATCTCTTGAGAGTATCAAAGACCTCCTGGAGGTGCTTCGGGTGGTCCTCTTTCCGTATACTTTTGACCACCATATCATCGATATAGGCTTCGACCGTATTTCCCAGCAGATTATTGAAAATTTTATTGACAAGTCGCTGGTAGGTGGCTCCGGCATTCTTTAAACCGAAGGGCATCACTCTGTAGAAGTAAGTGCCTGTTTCTGTGATGAAAGCGGTTTTCTCCTCATCTTCAGGATTCATGGGAATCTGATTATAGCCGAAGTATGCATCGAGGAATGTGAGCCTTTCATAACCCGTCGTAGCATCCACCATTTAATCAATCTTGGGCAGAGGAAAGCTATCTTTTGGGCAAGCTTTGTTAAGGTTGGTATAATCTACGCATACCCTCCATTTCCCATTCTTCTTTTGAACGACTACTACATTTGAGAGCCATTGCGGGTATTGTACTTCTCGAATGAATCCTGCTTGTAATAGTTTATTTATTTCCTCGGCTATTATGCGATTCCGTTCAGGTGCGAACCGTCGGTGCCTCTGCTTGACTGGCTTGAACTCTGGGTTAACCCTCAGACTATGGCATGAGCTTGTAGGATCGATCCCCACCATGTCCGAGTGATCCCAGGCAAAGACATCCGAATTGCACCGAATGACCCTGATCAATGCTTCCTTCTCTTCGGCTGTGCAAGATGAGCCAATGTAGGTGATCTTCTGGGGGTCTCCGAGGACTACCTCTATAGCTTCGAGGGACTCCTCGGTAGGTGCTTCAGCTTTGGCTTCCTCCTCTGCCTTGAGATACTTGGGCAGAGGATACTGTAACTGCTATTTGATCGTGTCTTTGGGATTCGCCTCTGACTGAGGTGACTTCGACGCTTTCTTTGCTTCATGTAGCGTTAGCATGTAACATTCTTTTGCAGCAACCTGGTCTCCCCAGAGGTCGATGACCTCTCTGCCATCCGGGGATAAACACCTCATTACTTGGTGAAGTGTAGAGGGGACTCCGTTCATACGATGGATCCAACCTCTCCCCATAATGAGGTTATAAGATGGATGAATTTCTGTTACGACGAAGTTTTCCTTCAGAGTCCTCTTTGTTGCAGTAACGGATAGATCGATCACCCCGAGCGGATTCACCTTAGTACCATCAAATCCCATTAGGGGGCTGGAAGTTGGCCTGATGGATGATGGTGAAACCCCCAACTGATCAAAAGCTGTTTTTGTAATGATGTTGGCGCTACTTCCCGGATCTATCAGCACTCTCCTGATCATGTAATTCGCTACCAGGAGGCTGATGACCAAGGGGTCCTCATGCGGGCGCTGGACTCTAGAAAGATCATTGTTACCGAATCCAATGTTGATGCTACCTGGTGCAACCGTGTTGACCGAAGACACTCTTTGTAACTTATGAGCCTCTCTCAGCCTGGATCTGTACAACTCTTCAGACTCTTCATCATCCTCTGACCTTCCGTGTATAGCATGGATAACCTTTACCTCACCGCCCTCTACCCGTCGAGGGTTAACCTCCCGAGGTTTTACGTGCTCCTTCGTGGCGAGATACTCCACCAATTCTCCTCTCGCTATCATGCTTTCTACTTGTCGCTGTAGGGACCTGCAGTCATTGGGGATATGCCCATAATCTCTATGGTAGGCACAATGTTTGCTTTTGTCCCTCTGCTCCAAGGGTTGCTTCATGGGCTGAGGAGTCGCGAACCTCGTCTTATTCTCTTGGAATAGGCGCGCCAAGGTAGTACGGAGAGGGGTAAGCCTGTCCTCTGTCCTTCGCCTTTTCTCAGACGCTTGGGTGACTTGTGTGGCGGTATGAGGAACCTTCTGCATCCTTGTGCTCGCAGCTTTCTCTCGAGACTTGTTTTCCACCGTGACGAGGGTAGCGTGCTGTGCACGGTGGGCTACGTTTTCCTCCAACCGGATGTAGATTTGTGCCCTAGCGTTCAAAGTCTGCATATCCGGGGGGGAATATTTGACCAAGGATGTGTGAAACTTGGTTCCCTGGATCATTGCCAACTTAAACGTTTCGATTGCCGTGGCAGGATGGCAATCTGCTATCTCCGAGGCCTCCATGTTAAACCTGGATAAAAAATCTTGCAAAGTTTCTCCCTTCCTTTGCCTTATGGTGAAAAGGCTGGCGATACATTTCTTCTGCTTCTTATTTCCGCAATACTGGGCTAAGAACATAGTGCACAAGGTCTCATAGTCAGGGATAGACTTGTGTGGCCTATTCCTGAACCATTCTAACGCTGCTCCGGTTAAACTGGTAGGAAAAACCTTACACATCCACGGATCGTTATGATCGTCCAGTGCCATCTTTTGCGCATAATGATCGAGATGCCGAGAGGGGTCTCCTGCCCATCGAACTGGGTGAAGGATGGCATAGTGAACTTCTTCGGCCTCTCCACAAGGTACACCTCGTCAGTAAAGGGGGTCTTGACCAAGGAGTTCTTGTGCTCTCTAGCCATCTCGGCTGGTGTCTGGACTCTCAAGAGCTTCTTTTCGTCGAAGGCATCTTGTACACGTGCGCCATCTGGAACGCCATTGGACCATACAGTAAGCCTATGGCTGGACTCGGCCTGTTTGTCCTGTGTGCGATGCGGGAGATTATCCGAAGCAACCGCCTCGGACCTCGTCCCTTGCTTTTGCTGAACCTCACTAGGTCGAGCCCCGTTGGGTGGTGTCTCGTTGGCTGGAGGCTTGTGATACCCCTCGGATCCGAGACGCGGGTTGATCAGGCCCAGGCCCAAACCCGAGAGAATATCAAACAATTAAAGTATTTTAAAACGAACACAGATGACAAAAAGAACAATAAAGATAGAATAAAACTGAAAGAAACATTAATTCTAAATTCCTCCATGTATAACTGAAAATTGAAACTCCAATCCTCCAAAACTTCAAAGTTACAACTTGGGAATCCACTCATGGACCCCTAACTAAAAGTTCAACTGAGAATGAAACTGAAAATAGATAATACTAGAAACATCGAGAGAAGTCCTACGTAATCAGATGAAAGTGAGACTGTCCTCGACAAGCACGATCAAGCTCTAAGGCTGGAACCGTCCTGTACCTAAAAAGAAAAATAAAGGAGTGGGTCAGACCCATGAGCAAGTTCTAATCTAACTGCAATCCATACAGTGACCCGATATGCAGATACACCGTAGACACCTCACAATATCTATCTAGTCCATACGTATAAATATATCCACACTAAGGGACATTCACTAGTCTATAATAGGGGTCTCAACCTGAATAGAAGGCAACATGCGAATACGCACCCAAAGGTGGGCATGAGTACCTAGACCTAACAGGGTACACCTCACCTATTATAACCAGCTACGCATCCACTGCATATACGCACCCTAACCAACAAGTCTGAGACTCAAGCTCAACTTGTGGTACCATAAACATATATATAAAATCCGTCCAAATCCAGGGTAAGCAGTTTAACAATTTATTAAACTGACCTACAATAAACCAACTAGTTAGTCACTCAACTTATTCAGTGGATATGACTTAACTACCATCCGTTAATCCAGGAAGTCATCCAACTTGGTTACAGTTGATCTGACTTAGTCACAATTAGGATTCGATATCTTACAATCCATTCCATTAATCCATTAGGTTAGGTCTTAGCGTTTTGAAGCTAAACCATCCCTAGTATGCCACCGTCCCATACCGGTGCATATAATCCTCCATATCAATGCCAATTGCAATACAAAAATCATAATTTAGTAAATTACATTCCAAAACATTATCCAAATAATTGCAGGAAGATATTTGATGTTCTAGCAATTAAAAATCCAAACGATAATCCATATCATTGCAGAAAGTATTTACTATTTCAACAATTAGCCTCCAAAGCATGCATAGGTCAACTTCAATACATCAATGACCCTATAATGTATTTAGAACAATTTATAAACATATTAGATCCCACTGGAATGCTCAAAAATAAGCTTGAGCAATTAAGTCTTCTTCCATCCCTTAATCGTGTACAATGTGCATAAATTTTATACAGTTTGTTCCGTTAATTTAGAGGTAAACTTTAATCAATTAAAAGACCTCTTAATACCCAAATTTAACTTCTTAATCACTATGGCAAGTCCCAATATTTTTTTTTAAACAGTTCCCACACACAACAGCTTCAAACAGTGCATTAAACACCTTCTGGAAGCAAACTGAGCGAGAACAGGTTATGAACAAAAGGGGAGCCGGCTCCAATTTTTATTGGAGCCTGCTCTACTTGGGTAGAGCCGGCTCTACACTTCCTAGAGCAGGCTCTACACTAGGGGGGAGCCGGCTCCCTCCTCCATGGAGCCGGCTCTCTCCCTCTCTGAGAGCCGTCTGTCCGTCTGTGACTTCTGCGACCTTCTTCTTCAACGCCGGCCGCTTCCCATCCATTTTATTTAGTTTTAGATTGTTCCCAAGGGTCCTAACTATGTCCAATATAATCCCCATGGAGTGTTTACAACAGTTGAAATCAAAAACAAAAACTACAAGTTCCACAGACAAGTCACGCTTAGGAAAACAACTACTGTAATGAACTTAAAAAAACCATCACTGAATTCATTCAAGGCAAAGATAAGGTTAAATTGACATATAAAAACATGCTTAATTCAATTATTGATCCATTAGAACCCTAGAGTATGTCTAGGTGCACAGAACACAGGCCAACGGGAAGGAGGAAGAAAAGAACTTGCCTGTAGTTTTGGACTCAAAACTTGTCGCCGTCTTCCCAACGTTCGGTAACCACTGCAACACTGTCTAGCCTCCTAATACCTCCTTGGTCCTCTCTGTACACTTCCTCTTAAGCCTCACTCTGTTTTCCCCACAACTGCTCTCTGTTTCTCTCTCTGTATCTTTGGTACGTGAATAGGGTTTTTTTTCCAACCCTTGATACAGAGTAACCATATATATATAGGCGTAAAAACATAAACCCTAATCCGTGTTAAATTAGAGATAGAGCCCTAATTCTAAACCTAGTCGGCCCATGAAACTACCTTTGTTACGGCTTACCTTAATGTGAAATTTCCAACCCTAAAGTTAACTATAACTTAACACAGCATTAAATAAAAAACAATTTAAATAATTAAATCCGCTTAACTAATTAATTCCAACTAAAAACCCAATTAAATAATTAAAAACACTTAATTCAATTTAAAACACATGACACATAGGTAAACAACAATTAAACCAAATAATCACATAAAACAATTTAATTCAAATTTCAAATAACCAATTAAATAAAAATGCGATAAAGATAATAAAATAAATTAAAAGGCAATACAATAAATATGTTGAAAATGCCGAGACTATCCTTTTTAAAATTAGGGGTATTACATTCTTCCCCCCTAACAAAAGGAATTCCGTCCTCGGAATTCGCTCTGACCTTATTCTAATATTTCAGGAAACTGCGAGTGAATGACATCCTCCCGTTCCCAAGTGGGCTCAGCCTCATTGTGATGACTCCACTGCACACGAACCAAAGGGATAACCTTATTGCGAAGGATTTGATCCCGACGGTCAACAATACGACATGGTGGCTCCAAATAAGTTGCATCCGGCTGCAACTCAATCTCCCCAACATCAATATGCTGATACCGATCCTCATCACGCAGAAATTTCCGCAACATGGACACATGGAATACGTTGTGTACGCAGTCCAAATTATCCGGCAGTGCCAACCGATAAGCAACAGCTCCAACCCGATCCGTAATCATGAATGGACCGACAAACCGTGGAGACAACTTCCCTTTCTTCTCAAAGCGCATAACACCCTTCATAGGAGATACTTTAAGAAGAACCTGATCCCCAACCTGAAACTCCAAAGCACGAGTACGACGATCAGCATAGCTCTTCTGCCTACTTTGGGCAGTACGCATGCGATCTCGAATAAGAGCAATCTTTTCAGAGGTATCCTTGATGAACTCAGGACCTAAGAATCGATTCTCTCCAACCTCCATCCAACAAACAGGTGATCAACACGATCGACCGTATAACGCCTCAAAAGGTGCCATCCCAATAGTCTTCTGGAAACTATTGTTATAAGCAAACTCCACAAGTGGCAAATATTCCTCCCAGTAGCCCTTGAAATCCAGAACACACGACCGAAGCATATCTTCCATAATCTGATTCACCCTCTCAGTCTGTCCGTCAGTCTGAGGATGATAAGCAGTACTAAGGTGTAACTCCGTACCTAAAGCCTGCTGAAAACTCTTCCAAAATCCAGATACAAAGCTCGAATCCCTATCCGATATAATAGACAATGGAATGCCATGTAGCTTCACAATCTCTGAAATGTAAAGCCTCGCCAACTGCTCCGAAGTGTAGTCAGTGCAAATAGGCAAGAAATGAGCTGACTTGGTTAACCTATCCACAATGACCCATATGGAATTATGCCCCTTGAAAGAATTTGGCAACCCTTCCACAAAATCCATAGATATGCTCTCCCATTTCCACTCCGGAATTGGTAGTGACTGTAGAGCTCCTGGCGGCCTCTGATGATCAATCTTAACCATCTGACAAGTACTACACTGAGAAACAAAAAGAGCAATGTCCCTCTTCATACCTGCCCACCAAAACTGCCGCTTCATATCTTGATACATCTTATCGTCTCCTGGATGAACAAAGAACTCGAAGTGATGAGTCTCAGTCATCACATCCTTCCTCAAATTATCAGCAGAAGGTACCACTAGCCGTCCCTTGTACCTTAAACCTCCATCAGCCCCAACATAGTAGAATGGAACCTCTCCGGAAGCTATCTCTGTGACCTTGTCGACACATTGCTGATCAGTGAGTTGTGCTTATAAAACCTTGCGAATGATGGAAGGTGTAACTACCATGCAAGCCATAAAAGCATCTGACAACTCATCTACATTCTTCAAAGCATTCCACTCAGTAGTGAATAGAGCAGAAAGACTACCAACAGGTCGGCGACTGAGTGCATCCGCCACCACATTCGCTTTCCCTGGATGGTACTGTATAGAAAAATGATAGTCTTTTACAAACTCCAACCATCTGCGCTGTCTCATATTCAACTCCCGCTGAGTGAACAAGTACTGTAGACTCTTGTGATCACTGTATAATCTGAAGGACTCACCCAACAGATAATGCCTCCAAATACGCAAGGCAAAGACTACTGCTGCCAATTCCAAATCATGTGTTGGATAATTAAGCTCATGAGGCTTAAGTTTCCGAGATCCATAAGAAATCGGTCGCTCCTCCTGCATCAATACACATCCAAAACCCTGCAACGATGCATCCGTGTAAACAAGATACTCTATCCCGCTCTACGGAGTAGCCAGAACCGGTGCAGAAGTCAGCTTCCTTTTCAGCTCATCAAAAGCTCGCTGACAGTGTTCATCCCACACGAACTGTACACCCTTCTTGGTCAGATGAGTGAGTGGTCCTACTATCTTGGAGAACCCCTGGATGAATCTCCTGTAATATCCTGCTAGGCCGAGAAAACTCCGAATCTCAGTAGGTGATGTAGGCTGTCCCCACTCAACCACCGCTGAAACCTTGGCCGGATCCACTGCTATCCCCTTTTCTGACACCACGTGACCCAAAAATTTCACCTCCCGCTGCCAAAATTCACACTTCTCGAACTTGGCATATAACTGGTGCTCACGAAGCGTCCGCAAGACTATGCGAAGATGTCTAGCATGATCGTCCTCCGACCGAGAATAGATCAAGATGTCATCAATAAAAACAATAACAAACTGATCCAAATAAGCCCGGAAGACTCTATTCATTAAGTCCATGAACACTGCTGGTGCATTAGTCGTCCCAAACGGCATAACACGAAACTCATAAGAACCATATCTCGTGAGAAACGCTGTCTTAGGAACATCCTGCTCCCTAACCCTCAGCTGATGATACCCAGAACGCAGATCAATCTTGGAGAAGTATGTGGCTCCCCTTAACTGATCAAACAAGTCATCAATCCTGGGCAAAGGATACTTGTTACGAATCGTAACCTTGTTCAACTCCCTGTAATCTATACACAGACGAAGCGAACCATCCTTCTTCTTCACAAACAGAACCGGTGCTCCCCAAGGTGATGTACTCCTACGAATAAAACCCTGGCTGAATAACTGCTGAATTTGATCCCTCAGCTCTCTCATCTCTACCGGTGCCATCCTATAGGGTGCCCTAGCAATAGGCACAGTGCCTGGAGCTAAGTCTATCACAAAATCGATCTCGCGACTAGGTGGCAACCCTGGAATCTCCTAAAATACATCTGGAAAATCCTGTACAATTGGTATGTTATCCAATGACACAGTAATCCCCTCATCCTTTTCCTCCTCCACATGGAACAAATAGGTGCTACCGCCTCCTTTAGAACGTGGCATAGCTACTACGTACATATCCTAACCAGGTATGGTAAAAATAATAGATCTATCAAAACAATCAACTTGGGCATGGTAGTGAGACAACCAATCCATCCCAAGTATCACATCATAAGTGTGCATGTCCAGGACCAGTAGATTGGCTAGAAACCTGAGTCTGCCAATATCTAGTGTCACAGGCCCATCACTCTCATGTATAATAGCTGTATCACCCAATAATGTAGAAATACCCTGAGGTCTAGTGCATACCCTCGTCCTCATCCCCAGATAAAACAACAAAAGTCCTAGCTACAAATGAGTGTGTAACACCCGTATCAAATAAAACACGTCCATGTAAACCATGAATAGGAAACTTACCCTCAATAATCTGAGGTGCCTGAACATCCTGTGGCTTGGGGTTATACACCCTGCCATAGTGCAACTGTTGTGGTGCCTATCCCTAAGTCTGCGGCGGTGCCGGTAAAGCCAGATGTGTCTGTCCCTGAATCCGTGGAACCTGTGGAGCTGGTAGAGGCACTGGCGCCCTCTGTCCCTGCTGCACATACTGTCCCTGTCCCTGTCCTGCTTTAGGACACTGCCTGGTGGTAAGACCATACTCTCCACAAGTGTAACAACTACCCTGGAAAGTATCAAATGGCCTCCTCTGTCGGTTAGCCTGTGGCTGACCCTGTCCTGCCTGTGGTCCTCCATTCTGTTGCCTCGGAATAGGTGCCCCATTCCGGTGAGCATCTGAACCACCCTTGTGCTTTTTCCAAGGCTGTTGCCCTTGGAACTTGCCTTTGTCATTCTGCCGGTGACCATTGCCGTTCCCCTTTTCAGCTGACTGATTAGTAGAGTCTTTATCACCCCGCTTCTCACCACGAGCCTGTCTGATGTCCACAGTCAACTGTACTGTTGTAGCGCAGCGTCTACCACCTGAGCATAGGTAGTATAGGCTGGACTACCTGTAATAGCTCTCTTGATAGACCACATCAGTCCCTTGACAAAACTGTTGCGCTTCTTCTCCTCTGTATCCACCTCCTCCGGTGCAAAGAGAGACAAGCGTGTGAACTGCTGCTCATACTCTGCCACTGTCATGTTTCCCTGCTGCAGACTTAGAAACTCGGTCTTCATAGCTGCCCTGACTGCATAGGGAAAATATTTCTCCTCAAAGCGAGCACTGAACTCATCATAAGTCAATGTCATCCTCTCCTCTGGGGTGGTAACTGACTCCCACCACTGTAGTGCATCCCCAACTAACTTGAAAGTAGCAAGCATCTGCTTCTGAACCTCCGTGCACTGAACCAAACGAAGATGACGCTCAATGTCCTGCTTTCACTGGTGAGCTGCTCTCGCATCGGTGGAGCCTGAGAACACAGGTGGACTCCCCTTTGTGAAAGAGCTCCTAGCCTTTCCCCAAGAATCCGTCTGAAGTACTGGTGTTGGTACAGGTGCCTGCTGAACCTGTGGTTGGTTCCGGAGTGCAGCTGTTACCCCAGCCTCTATAGCCCGAGTAACAAGGTCATTGAGGTGTGGAGGAATCTCTGAATCTCTGTCCCGACCCTGAGTCTGTTGAACTTCCTCCTGCTTCTCCTGAGACCCTGGCATTTGCTGCTCTTCTTCCATTTGCCGACGTTGCAGACGTTCCTGCTGTCTACGTGCCGCTCTCCTCCGTCGACTGTTCATGTTCTATCCTCTTCCAGTGTTAACCATGCTGTCAACATAGAAAGACAGACATCAGTACGAGTTTAAACGAACCGTAAAAGAATTCAACGAATCCTAAACATGAGCTCTATAAAAAAAATGCTACGCGGAAGTCTTAATACGAAATGTCCTAGAGACACTTGAACCTGGAGTGCTCTGATACCAACTGTGATACCCCTCGGATCCGAGACACGGGTTGATCAGGCCCAGGCCCAAACCCGAGGGAATATCAAACAATTAAAGTATTTTAAAACGAACACAGATGACAAAAAGAACAATAAAGATAGAATAAAACTGAAAGAAACATTAATTATAAAATCCTCCATGTATAACTGAAAATTGAAACTCCAATCCTCCAAAACTTCAAAGTTACAACTTGGAAATCCACTGATGGACCCCTAACTAAAAGTTCAACTGAGAATGAAACTGAAAATAGATAATACTAGAAACATCGAGAGAAGTCCTACGTGATCAGATGAAAGTGAGACTGTCCTCGACAAGCACGATCAAGCTCTAAGGCTGGAACCGTCCTGTACCTGAAAAGAAAAATAAAGGAGTGGATCAGACCCACGAGCAAGTTCTAATCTAACTGCAATCCATACAGTGACCCGATACGCAGATACACCGTAGACACCTCACAATATCTATCTAGTCCATACGTATAAATATATCCACACTAAGGGACATTCACTAGTCTATAATAGGGGTCTCAACCTGAATAGAAGGCAACATGCGAATACGCACCCAAAGGTAGGCATGAGTACCTAGACCTAACAGGGTACACCTCAACCTATTATAACCAGCTACGCATCCACTGCATATACGCACCCTAACCAACAAGTCTGAGACTCAAGCTCAACTCGTGGTACCATAAACATATATATAAAATCCGTCCAAATCCAGGGTAAGCAGTTTAATAATTTATTAAACTGACCAACAATAAACCAACTAGTTAGTCACTCAACTTATTCAGTGGATATAACTTAACTACCATCCGTTAATCCAGGAAGTCATCCAACTTGGTTACAGCGGATCTGACTTAGTCACAATTAGGATTCGATATCTTACAATCCATTCCATTAATCCATTAGGTTAGGTCTTAGCGTTTTGAAGCTAAACCATCCCTAGTATGCCACCGTCCCATACCGGTGCATATAATCCTCCATATCAATGCCAATTACAATATAGAAATCATAATTTAGTAAATTACATTCCAAAACATTATCCAAATAATTGCAGGAAGATATTTGATGTTCTAGCAATTAAAAATCCAAACGATAATCCATATCATTGCAGAAAGTATTTACTATTTCAACAATTAGCCTCCAAAGCATGCATAGGTCAACTTCAATACATCAATGACCCTATAATGTATTTAGAACAATTTATAAACATATTAGATCCCACTGGAATGCTCAAAAATAAGCTTGAGCAATTAAGTCTTCTTCCATCCCTTAATCGTGTACAATGTGGATAAATTTTATACAATTTGTTCCGTTAATTTAGAGGTAAACTTTAATCAATTAAAAGACCTCTTAATACCCAAATTTAACTTCTTAATCACTATGGCAAGTCCCAATATTTTTTTTTAAACAGTTCCCACACACAACAGCTTCAAACAGTGCATTAAACACCTTCTGGAAGCAAACTGAGCGAGAACAGGTTATGAACAAAAGGGGAGCCGGCTCCAATTTTTATTGGAGCCTGCTCTACTTGGGTAGAGCCGGCTCTACACTTCCTAGAGCCGGCTCTACACTAGGGGGGAGCCGGCTCCCTCCTCCATGGAGCCGGCTCTCTCCCTCTCTGAGAGCCGTCTGTCCGTCTGTGACTTCTGCGACCTTCTTCTTCAACGCCGGCCGCTTCCCATCCATTTTATTTAGTTTTAGATTGTTCCCAAGGGTCCTAACTATGTCCAATATAATCCCCATGGAGTGTTTACAACAGTTGAAATCAAAAACAAAAACTACAAGTTCCACAGACAAGTCACGCTTAGGAAAACAACTACTGTAATGAACTTAAAAAAACCATCACCGAATTCATTCAAGGCAAAGATAAGGTTAAATTGACATATAAAAACATGCTTAATTCAATTATTGATCCATTAGAACCCTAGAGTATGTCTAGGTGCACAGAACACAGGCCAACGGGAAGGAGGAAGAAAAGAACTTGCCTGTAGTTTTGGACTCAAAACTTGTCGCCATCTTCCCAACGTCCGGTAACCACTGCAACACTCTCTAGCCTCCTAATACCTCCTTGGTCCTCTCTGTACACTTCCTCTTAAGCCTCACTCTGTTTTCCCCACAACTGCTCTCTGTTTCTCTCTCTGTATCTTTTGTACGTGAATAGGGTTTTTTTCCCAACCCTTGATACAGAGTAACCATATATATATAGGCGTAAAAACATAAACCCTAATCCGTGTTTAATCAGAGACAGAGCCCTAATTCTAAACCTAGTCGGCCCATGAAACTACCTTTGTTACGGCTTACCTTAATGTGAAATTTCCAACCCCAAAGTTAAATGTAACTTAACACAGCATTAAATAAAAAACAATTTAAATAATTAAATCCGCTTAACTAATTAATTCCAACTAAAAACCCAATTAAATAATTAAAAACACTTAATTCAATTTAAAACACATGACATATAGGTAAACAACAATTAAACCAAATAATCACATAAAACAATTTAATTCAAATTTCAAATAACCAATTAAATAAAAATGCGATAAAGATAATAAAATAAATTAAAAGGCAATACAATAAATATGTTGAAAATGCCGAGACTATCCTTTTTAAAATTAGGGGTATTACAAGGCTCGTGAACTGGAGGTAAATTCCGGGTGGGGGGTGGTGCCGCAGCATCGCCTGGTGGTGGTTGTGGCGTTAGCCTGGCTATGGCCATGTGCAGCGTATGAGTCTGCTGCTGAAGCGCAGCTATCTGGGCGACACTCGTATCGTTTGCTTGCCGGAGTGTCTCAAATTGGTGCAAGAACTCTTCTCGCATCTTTTGTATCAATTCTATCTGTTGATTCGTTGCTGACTCTCCGTTTGACATTCCAGACACGATTAAAGGATTTAATTTGAAAAACAAGTGGGAGTATATTTCTATACGCTTCCCACAGACGGTGCCAAAGTGTAGGTGCAAAATTTCGCCCAACCAATAATGATTGAGAAAAATAAAACAACTCACTCAAAAATAATAAAAATAAATAAGAACAGTGTGTAGAGAAGCGTAGAATTGCTTGATTTTTTATTGGAGGTCTTAGCCTCTATTTATATACAAAAGATTGCAAAATTATGGTAGGACTCGCGTTACTTGCCCTCCAATTCTTTCTATATAACCATTCTTTTCTAATAAAGTTCTTTCCATTGTCGAATCTTCCATACATAGAAATTGCCTTGTACAGAACTTCCTATCCGAATTTTCCTTCTACAGTAAATCCTTCAAATGGTAGGATTTGTGCATTCTTGGGCTGAATATATTTTGATCCGGCTGGGCTTGGGTAACAGGCCGGATGTTAAATACTCATACGCTGGGCTGACGACAAGCTGGGCTGATGACTTCTTGATTCGACCTTGATGGAAGTTGGAGGATAAATAACAATGGTCTTGGGCTGTAAATACCCTCAACTTGGGCTTGAGCATGATGGGCCTTATATGTCCTTGGAATGTAGATATGGGTAGTGGTGACGTGTGCGCTTTTTATTGGAGGGAGTTTTTTTCCCTCCACAGGCTGGATATTGTAGATTGTGTTGAGCCGTACGTGCTAGATAATGCAGATGATGTACTTTAATTTTCATATAAGTTGATCATATACATGTATTGGAAATGAATAATTTGACCACACATTTGCTTGAATCTAATTTTTGTCCCATATTCTTATTTTTCTGGGTCATAGGCTCATTGGGTCAATCTTTCATTGGGATATGTACCACGGGAACTCTTTTAGCCCAATCCCTTGATACGCCTTTTTTTTTAATTTGTGTGTGTGTGTTTTTGTGTTTTTTTGGTTTTGGGCCACAAAATGTTCCGTAAATAATGATTTATTTTATGGTTCATAAATAATAACTTAAAGTCTAAACACTAATTTAGTATTGTAAATTTAGTATTGTAGTAATAAACAATACTCAAAACAAAATTGAAAAATTTTGAAATAACCTTTCTAATAAGTCATTATCTTTTTAAAACTTGATAACACTTTTTTACCAAGAATGTTTTCATATTTCTATTCCGAAAAATCTTACAATAAATTTTACGTTATAAAATATACTTTAAATAACTATAGAACACACTCCATAACAAATATGATGTTTCTATTTTGGGTGAAAACATAAACAAAAAAATGTTTTCAGTTACCAACTGGCCCTTAGGAGTTGGGATATTTTGTGGTGTTGTTCGACATTGAAACAATCCCAAATCACACACACATTGGAGTGACAGTCATAGTTTGATTGAAGATAACTGGAAGGAAAGGAAAACAAAGGCATTGGAGGAAAAAAGTATATTGCATTTGTTAAAAAAAAAAATTTGAAAAAAAAAAAAAAGAAAAAGAGAGAGAGTGAATGGATTTGGAAGGATACAAAATCTTCAAAAATAAATCAGAGGAAATAGAAAGAAATAAAAGAAAATGGTTATAAAGTTTTTTAGAACTTTTCTAATATCAATTTTGTCTTTATTTTATAAAAGAAAAAAGGAACTATATGATTCCTAGGACATGTTTTTATTATCTTTAATCATTCCCTTGTGTTCCAATTCATTCTAATTTAATTATAGTGGGTGTATTGTGGTGCTCTAAGAATAGAAAAAACTCACTCTAATTTAAACTACCTTTCTTTTTCTTTCTTTTTTTTTTTCTTTTTTTTTTTTTTTTTTTTAATATGTTAAGTGTCATGCTCTGTCTATTTGCAGGTTGTGCCACGCCACATGCCAGCTCTAAGGAAGACTCTGTGTGGCATCACATGACATGGTAGAGTTGACTTCTAAAGTATTCCACATCCGTGTTGATGATTGTGGAATGTTAATTTAGAATATTGCAGAGTATATAGAGTTCTATATATATACATATATTTGAGTGAATAATTCTATATACTAAATATTAACCATTCATTTGTAAAGTATCCCACCGTTCATTAGAGTACAAGAAGTCAATAAATAAGCAGGGTGTAATTAATAAGCTCCTAGTTCAAGGTGTGAGAGAGGCTTACAAAAATTCTTTTTAATATATATTACTATAACTATTTTATCCTTTTATTTTTGAAATGCATGTCACCCGCCATAATTATACAAATACCATATTTAAGTCGTTTCTCTATACCTAAATACCAAATATTCCTAAGGTATCAATTCAACCTTTGTTACCCTCATTCCTAAAGGCAAATCATAGTGATAAGATTGCAAATTACAGACCAATTGCCCGTGTAACCTTGTTTATAAAATCATATCCAAGATTTTAGCCCCATGTGGTATAATTTTAATTTATTAATTTTATTCGGACACTACTTTAATAATAGATCCGATCATATTTTTCTAATTCATGTACAGTAGCGTTTTTCCTTATTAGGATTTACGGATTTGTTTGTATTGTTCAGTTTTGTTGACTTATGTTAAATGCAATTTTTTAATTTTAATCAAAAGTGTTGAATGCAATTTTTTCAACTGTTATTTGGAAATTTTGGGCTATTCGAAATGAAGCCTTGCACAACGGAGGTCAAGATCAACCTACACATGTTGCACAAGCTATAATATGGGAGGTTTTGTCATACCTCATGATGCGACTGGAAGACTTAATTCTAATTTTTTAATTGTTGTTGTTTGCTCTGGTCCAGATAGTTGGCTGCTGGAGTTTTGGCTCACGGGGTGCTGCAGTCAACATTCTCTGCTCTTCTTGAGTGTTTGGTTTTGCTGTGGCCTGGTTTTTCAGGATCTAACACAAGAGGATGGCTTTCTTTTGCATTTTTAGAAGTTGATCATGTTCAGAAGGCTTTGGTTTTTCTTTCTGGTTTTTCTAGTCAATATTTGATTTTTATTTTTGCTTTTGTCCATTCCTTGGTTTCTCTTGGAGGTTTATCCTCCTCTTTGCAATTGTACTATTGTATTTCTATTTATAAAATTCAAAAATATCTCATTCAGGAAAAAATATATATATATACCAAATATTCAAAAATGATAAACCACAATAATACAATATTTATAAGGCCCTGTTTGGTTGTTGTTTTGTTTTAGTTATTTTTGTTAAAGTACCGCGCTACAGTATCTCATTTTAAATCCAAAACGTTGTTTGTCACCTTCAGCTTTGTTTTAAACAGTTGCAAAGCATTGTAAAAAATTGGGCAAAAAAGTGGTGTTATAAAATTGAGGCTCGAAGTAGGAGCCTGGTACCGCTAGACCACTAGCCTATTGACTCTGTATTTTTGTTTGTATTTACTTTAGATTAAAGAGAAAAACATAATTTAAATTTTATACATGTATATTGGTTTTGTGTGTCAATATAGGTATTCTGATTTGAGATTTTGTTCCCTTTTCAAGCGGTTTGCTCGTGGTGTTTCCTCTCTCTCTCTCTATCTTTTCTTCTTGTCTTTAAATTTCAGAATATTCAATCGAAAATTTAACATTTGACACATCAATCAAACAAATAAAATTATAGTTTTATTTCTAAAAGAATTACAAATCAGACAAACTTTTTATAATATTGGACAGTTCGTATGTTGCAACCTTTTCTTTTATTTCTAAGAGTACTCTTTAAACAATAAGATTTATGCCTCAAATAACATGTTGGGCATTCAAGTTAAGTTCATAAATTTGCAATTGCATTTGGATCCTCTACCGTATGTGTGATTTCACTTTGGCATGTTATCTAATTAAAATAATTATTCTTTTTAAGCTGACAATAAAGTAGTGAATGGCTCTTTGATGGTAGCTTGGTGGATAATTTCATTTTTTTTTTCCAAGGCCTACTTAGATATTTTAAACTAGAATAAAGTGGTCTGATGACTCATCTATATTATATGACCAGTAATTTTTTTTTTGGGCTCGTTTGGGTTGAGGGATTTAGACGTATTTGAAGAGAAAAGAAAGAGAAGGATAGGAATAGGTATGTTTGGATTTAGGGAATAGAAGAGAAAATAAAGGATTGGGAATGATTTGGAGGGATAACCCTCCAACACAGTAAAACCAAATCCCTCCAAAATTGACAAAATTTGGAGGGATTTGGAGAGAAGGGGCGCAAATTTTCAAAAGTAGCCATGAGAAAAGGGGCAAGCTTGAACAACGGGTAGAGGAAAAACAGGATATGAGACCTTCTCTGGAAACTGTACGAACTGCGGCTTCTGAGAAAGGAGTATTATGAAGGGGCTTGGATCGGAGAGCAGAGGACCAAAAATGGGTTTGAAATATGGGTTTTGAACTTCTGATTCTTGAGTTGCAGAGAGAGAGAGAGGAATATAAATATATATATATATATAGTTGGAGAGAGAGAGATAGAGAGGGGAATATTTATATATATATATATAGTTGCAGAGAGAGAGAGAGAGGGGAATATTTATATATATATATATAGTTGCAGAGAGAGAGAGAGAGGGGAATATTTATATATATATATATATATATATAGTTGCAAGAGAGCAGAGAGAGAGAGAGCAGCGAGAGAGGAATATTTATATATATATATAGATGCAGAGAGAGGAATATTTATATATATATAGCAGCAGAGAGAGAGAGGGAGTCTCGAAATCTATATAGCAGTTGCAGAGAGAGAGAGGAATATTTATATATATATATAGCAATTGCAGATCACAAAGATGGAAAACATGACCTAAGTCTGGATGCGCGCGTAAGGGAAGGGGTGAGGTGGCGGAATGATTGGGAAGGCTGAAATGATTTGCCTTAAAAAAAAAAAAAAAGGGGGTAAAATGGTAAATTGTTCATTCCTTTTTTTTTTTTCCTATTCATCCAAACAAGAATATTATTTATTTTTTCTTTTCTCTCCTACCCATCTAAACATGAATATTATTATATCTGTCATTTTTTTTCTTTTTCTCTTTTTTTTTTTTCTCTTGTAATCATTTCTTTTTTTTTCTGTGTATCTAAACGAAGTCCAGAAAAACATAAAAGACAGTTGAGAGATGTTATATGAACTAAATCAAGGCTATTACTACCAATTGAAGTTCGCGCGCGTGTGTGTGTGTGTGGACATATATGTGACATGTCAGTACTCAAAGAAGGACTTATCCCCTCAACACTTGTATAAATATAATAAAAAATGACACAGATGTTATGCTATGTGTGATATCTGATTAAAAAAGAAAAAGCCTGATATGATACTTTAACTCTTGTTAAGTGCTTACTGTAATCTATCAACCTAGCTAGCTAAGCCAGTTTGGCGACTATCGCCTTCACCAAATCTTGTCATTTAATATATCGAAGAACAAGATTTTATATCTGCAGTACGTATGAAGATGAAGTCCACTATTAGACTTTTTATGTTAGGAACTTAGGATTGATGATGCTATTTTTTGCTTACTTGCAGAGGAATCATATTCTATTGTAAATTAAAGATTCATTTTATCCAATAGTTAGCAGAACACATGTGCAGTCATTTTGTGTGATAATATATTATTATAGTTGTGATGCATTTTGTTTTTAGTTTTTTTTGTAAGCAAAGAAATTTTTTGTTATAATATTATATTGACTTTCGCTTGGTTCCGAATAACTTATATAACTTATGAAACAAAATTACCATTTTTTTAGCAAAATATTGTTTTAAAAGATTTGGGTATAATGGAATTGCAGTCAATTTTGTTTCAAACTTCCCTAATTACTTCCTCACCAGGTGGCAAATCAGGTCCTTTGTGTTGGGAAACGTGCTAGTTTTAAAAACTTTCTGAGTAATTTTCATACATAAATCTTGATTCATCACATAGAGACAAGCTTTATGCAAAAATAAAATATGATGTATCATTCAATTAACAGATTGAATACTTATATCAAAGGTCTGAGTAAACCTTTAATTTTTTCCTCTAAAGTGAATATTCTCACTTATTATAGATCCCTTAGCAAAATGCCTTCTCCTTGGATCTCCATCTTCTTGGTAATTGTTTTGCCTTTAGAAATCACTCATAAGCCTCCATGAATGACCTTCGAAAATTAGGCTTGTGGGAGCCTCCATTAGATGAAAACATAAACCTCAATTTTTTAGAGAGAAAAAATATATTCCTTTTTCCTTCTCATAAAAATCATCCCTAAAATATACATAAACCATGTATATTTATAGGCAATATAAAGATAAAGAAAAGAAAATAACAAATCATTCTCAATCTCTAATTCGCATGTCTCAAATCTAATAGGATTCCAATATCAAGTTGGGTTATGAATGAGAATCCTTTGGGCTTATTATTTTATTGGCTATAATGAATTAATAATTGACCCGGTCCATGGACCTAATTCAATTAATTCATAAATTAATTTCTACTCCACTAAAAGAAATTAATTGAACTCCAATTAAATAATAAATAACATCTAAGTCAATATTGCACTTTGACCCCTCTATGCATAATTAGTTATCGGATAAATAAAGCCATCAATCCGACTACTTAATTAATATATTTATTTTGGTACCATTGATTATTTTTGGCTCGATTACAATAAAACATTTGTTTGTCAAAAATAATAATTTAAATAAATAAATATATAATAAATCATTTTGTCTAAAAACACACGAAGGCCTTCGAATTTACTTTGTAATCAACCATAATCAATACAAAATAAATACAAGTAGCAATGATGCAAATATTGAAAATATAACCCTCTAACTATTATTTACATAACTACCCAAAGTGTCGGTCTAAGGATTCCGAAGAATCCGCTGAACAAATCAAAGTAATTATTAATTAATAAAAGAGTTTATACTTTTCTCATGCTTAAGAGTCAAATGCCATGACGGTGATAGGGAACAATTGCATACGACGGCTCTCACAATATATCTCAACCTAACGCGGATCCAGTTCAAGTCTTAATTAATTATGAGTCCAACCATAATTACCAACTATGAACCATTTATAATTACTATTTATATTCATGTATTGATCGTCATCACATACATATATAAATATCTCTTGTAATCAAGTGGACACTATCAATTCTATAATGAATCGAAACATAATACATTGAATTCACTAATTGTATTAAGCATAAATATTTCAGAAACGTCAGGAACTTATGTCATTATAATCCAAATGGGAATTTGCTATGCCAGGGCATATAAATCCCAACAGCTCCCACTTTCCCTCATAGCCAATTCGGATTGCATCTAACTCCAATTTTATCCAGGTAATGATCAACACTTTTGATCATAACACCTTTGTTAACGGATCAACAAAGTTGTATTCCAATGCAATGTTATAGCCACGAGTACATTTCCACGCCAGACAATATCATGTAGAACATGACACTTTCCTCTCAGTGTACCTTGTTCCTATATGGAACCTTGGGTCATTGGTTTGGACTACTTTTGCACTATTATCGCAATATAGCTCGATAGGCAGGTTAGTATGTTCCACAACCTCTAAATCAGTGAGATCAAACCAAAAGGCTTCGTTTGCTGCCTTTAAGGCTACAATGTACTCCACCTTCAAATTTGAGTCAGCAGTTGAAATTTGCTTAACAATCTACTAACTGATTTCCCCTCTATTGAGTGAACATACACTAAGTCATGAACCTCATAGTATCTACTTTTGATTGAAAATCAGAACTAGCATACCTGACTAGGACCATATCGTCACATCCATAAATGAGTATGAGATCATTGGTTCTCCTAAGGTAGTTAATGATATATTTCACAATAGACCATTTATCAAATCCAGGATTTGACTGATATCATCTGATTATCCCTACAATGTAGCGGATGTTCTGTTTGGTATAGACTATGGCATATATGAGACTTCCATATGCCAAAGCATATAGTTCCAGTCTCATTTGTTTAATCTCCTCTGCTAGTCTTAGAAAACTACTTACTAGAGAGAGCAATCCATATCAATAAAGCAAGAACTCATTCTTTGAGTTATGCATACCAAACCTGGTCAAAATTTTATCAATGTAGGATTATTAAGATAAGCCTATTTTCCTTTTAACCTGATCTTACAAAAGCTTGAACTTAGGAATATAGCTTTCATCTTTAAAATCCTTCATTTCAAACTAATTGAGCAACTACCTCTTTACTGATGACAAAACTTTCCACGTCATTATAAATGAGTAGGATGTCATCAATGTATAGAATTAGGAAAAATAATGACATTCCTTTATACACTCATGATTTAATTACTAAGAAATCCTCTGGTATTCTTTTGTAGATTAACTTGCATTCCATAGGTATCACCCTACTAGAAAGTTCTATAAGATTTCAGATTTTATTAGAATACATAGATTCCAACTCTGATTTCATAGCAACTCGCCAAAACGATCTGTATCCATATCGGTTCACGCTTCCGTGTAGTTTACTGGGTCCAACTCATGTTTAACAGGGATGTCCATTACGGTCTCACCTAAAAATTACGGTCTTACCTAAAAACATGATTCTGTCGGATTGGATGATAATCCTCCCACTACAATAATGTACTGATGCAGAAATCTGTGTATTAGATGATGCTGATGCATCAATAGGGAATTCATATATTATTCTCAATCTCTATAATAAGTGTATTCATCATGTGGTGCATCTGGTACTCATACCATATTCTCTAACATTATGCTACTAGGTATGTGATTCATAATATGATTTTTCTATAGATAAACAGTAAGTGTAAACAATCAACTTTTATTATTGAGATCATAAAATAATCCGTCCTAGTGACTTTAGAGTAGTTATCAAATCTATCATGCGTATGATCTGCTTCCAACTCATTTGTCCATATCAAGCGCACATGTGCAAGACTACCCTATATGTGCATGTGATTCAAACTAAGATTTAGTCAAAAACACAGCTCAAAGGGTATCCTTGAGATAGACTAAGATGGAATGTAGTTCATAATACGCATCGATATCATTAACGCTAAAATCTTAAATGAAAAAGATAATATGGCATAACTGATCATAGATCTAACTATGTTAAGTGGAATTATGTTATTCCTATTTGACACCTAAATCCATTTAGCATCAATTGTGGAAAACTGGTACACTACACCCTCATTGACCATATAATCTTTGCACTATCCCAAGAAATACTCATATCCACGATCAGATCGAATTGTTTTGATCAGTTTACTTAATATGTGCTCCACATTAGTCCTGACACTTTCAAAATATACCAAAAGTTTAAGACTCGTGTCGCATCAGATAAATTTATCCAAAACTTGAGTAATCTTGCTTGGATGTTTATAAGACCACACGTGTTTGTGTGTACCAACTCCAATTGTTCTTTATGTCTATTTCATTTTGTTGATTAAGCCCTTAGAGTTATTTT